>NC_134777.1:21571261-21573761 GCF_046742065.1 Oratosquilla oratoria | reverse complement strand
CAAAGTAAATAATATCGGAACTATCATTGTTATCTTACGCCTTGTATGCATGAAAGACAAAGAGGATACTTGCCCACCACTGTTCTTGCTTTGTTGTCGTACAAACTCCCTTAATGAAGGACAATAAGTGGAGGAGGTGGTGGGGGTAAATTTTAAAGAAAATTACTAGTACCCTTATTTGACCATTCTCATTCATCTTTCATCTTTCTCTTCTCATCGTTTTGTAACGGTACATGTTTTCTGTTTATTATTTTGTATATTTTTCTCTTAGAATAATTTGTAATTTCTAGTATTTTCACTAGGAATAAGCGACGGACATATGCGAATGGTGGTTGGTTCTGCGGGAGCGATGGCAGTCCTCGAAACCCATCAATACCCTCACATCCTCCCATGAGGGACTGCTACTCAATTTTCTGAATCTCTCTCTCTCTCTCTCTCTCTCTCTCTCTCTCTCTCTCTCTCTCTCTCTCTCTCTCTCTCTCTCTCTCTCTCTCTCTCTCTCTCTCTCTCTTTCACAGACACCTCTTTCTCACGCTCCTCTCTCTCTCTCTCTCCTCTCTCTTTCTCTACTTTCTCTCCTTTCTCTCCTCTCTCTCTCTCTCTCTCTCTCTCTCTCTCTCTCTCTCTCTCTCTCTCTCTCTCTCTCTCTCTCTCTCTCTCTCTCTCTCTCTCTCTCTGTCTTTCACACACACCTCTTTCTCACGCTACTCTCTCTCTCTCCTCTCGTCTCTCTCCTTTCTCTCTCTCCTTTCTCTCTCCTCTCTCTCTCTCTCTCTCTCTCTCTCTCTCTCTCTCTCTCTCTCTCTCTCTCTCTCTCTCTCTCTCTCTCTCTCTCTCTCTCTCTCTCTCTCTCTCTCTTTCTCTCTCTCTCTTTCTTTCACACACACACCTCTTTCTCACGCTCCTCCCTCTCTCTCTTCTCTCTCTTTCTCTCCTTTTTCTCTCCTCTCTCTCTCCTCTCTCTCTCTCTCTCTCTCTCTCTCTCTCTCTCTCTCTCTCTCTCTCTCTCTCTCTCTCTCTCTCTCTCTCTCTCTCTCTCTCTCTCTCTCCTCTCTCTCTTTCTCTCTCTCTCTCTCTCTCTCTCTCTCTCTCTCTCTCTCTCTCTCTCTCTCTCTCTCTCTCTCTCTCTCTCTCTCTCTCTCTCTCTCTCTCTCTGTCTGTCTCCTTACTTAAATTCCCGCCCACGTTTTAAGATAAGGAAAGATAATGGCAGGCGACAACTCTCTTTTCATCCTAGACAATGACAAGTGGGTGTAAAAGCAAAACCATACACAATAAACGCAGCAGTCCACCGTGTCTTACTTTAAAGAGAAGTCTTTGGGTAGGTTCAAAGACGGTTATCGTTACCTTAGGTTTTTGGTTTATATATTATTTCATCTATTTTTTTCTTTAATTTCTTCAAGGCCTGCTTAAAACGAGTTGTTTAGTAGCTCTGTTTCTTTATACTTAACCCTCATGCTTTAAGATATTCCTGTAGCTGTAAAAATTCTTAATCTTTTCAGAGCGTTCGATCTCAGTCTCTATTTCTTCTTCATGATGTCCCTACATTCCTCTTTATGGCCACCAGTCAGACTCTGGTGATGTAGGAATCCAATATCATATACTTATCATGGATTATCACTATTCAATCTACACTTATATTATTTACATAAACCTCTTTGTACTTACTAAAACGTAACAGTCTTTCGCACCAATAAATGATCTTAGATATTGCTTCAATATCCATTACCATCAAGAATATTTGTCTGTTAGTCAATACACATTCATCCTTCTAATCGATCAGAATTGTACAGTCACGATAAAATACAAATGCCCAATCGTTTCCAATCCCACAGGGCGCATCTCTACTCCAATCTTCCCAATCCAGGATTATCAATCCAGCCTTCACTGGAGCTACGTCCGAAATGGTTTTCGTCTCTTTCGTATCTGCAAACCATTCTTACCTGTCGAGTCGACCCTGGTTGGTCGTCCAAGGTGACCTGATATCGAAGCCCCGCCTTCTCTTGTGCTGTCAAGAATCACTATATCCTGATTGGCGGAAATAGTTTCTTACTAAACAAAATATGACTCCATATTACTTCCCAACAAATATTCCATTACAAATGAACATTTAGAATTTGCTGAGTGTAATGTTATCTTTTAAGAAGTGGGAAGAGCTTCTACGCCTAACTATCGTAAACGGACCTGTTTTGTGCAGAAAATTTGAGAATAAACAAAATCCTTAATGTCACATCTCATAGATTTAAGTAAACAAATGTTTTCTTGGGCATTACAAAGGATTACAAAGGCAGAGCATGCTGACAGAAGACCTTTTGGTCCATAACTAGGTCGGATGCGGAAAAAAATAATGATAAAAAGTATATAAATATAAATAATACATATACATACATATACCAAAGGCTTTTTCCTCCTTACACGGGGGATAGCCAAAAAAGAAAAAGGCATAAATAAATGCATATGCATAGTTAAACAATAGTTCTAAGTATCAGCTTTGTATACA
>NC_134777.1:21551261-21566261 GCF_046742065.1 Oratosquilla oratoria | reverse complement strand
AAGATCAGCAGTATGAAAAATTAATGAAATATAGTTTGAGCAGTAGACTGCAGAAAGAAATATGGTTTGCACAATAGCCTGGAAAATAGAAATGCTTGAAACTAGCTTTAGCTAGTTTTTAGCTGTCTGATATTAAAGCCTCGGTCATTGGCTGATTCTGTCATCAGTAACTTTTGTTCACAGTGAATTCTACACAAAATTACATATCTTAACTATGCTTTTCAGAAATGTCATTGACGAGATAAGATTATGTCTGCCATAAAGAACTAGGAACTGTACCTATTAATGGCACTTTTGAAATAGAGGTCGATTAAGGAACAAACAAAAACAGCTCCTGTCAACAGGTTTCTATGGGAAGCCGAACCACTTACAGATAAAAAGACACCCTCCAGATAACCCTTATCAAAGACACTCAGTCCTCAGTTACCTGCTCAACCTTTGTACCCTAATAGATGATCTCGCTGTATCGTTTGTGCAATTGTGGCTTTCTCACTCATCCTGTATAAGTCTAAATTCATCGCTTGTCATTCGAACCCTTTATTCTTTTCCCCCTAGAACTCCTAATCTTATAACGCGTTTAGCAGAATCTCTTTGTTTAATTGATTTCGTCCCAACGAAGACGGGGTCTTCTGTCCAGTTAAGGAAAGGATGGAAGGTCAGGAGAGGATTCTTGTACATTCACGAACAAAATGTTTGACCAATCCGGTTTACCGTGATACAAAATTCAAATTCTTTATCCCACTATTTTTCTTATATATTCAAGAGACATGCCTAACTATAAGCTAAATTCTTCATAGAAAATTATATCACGCACTCATAAAAAAATCATATTGATGTTGTGATAACTGTAGTATGAACCATACCTTTGCTCGTGTTTATACAAGGATGAGATGAAAGCCATAACTCGTATGACCAACTTGAAGAGGTTAGCCTTTAATCTTTATATTTATGATTCCTGTGAATGTTTTTTTTTCTTTGTCATATATTCTTTATGTTCTTCATCCAATATCTGATGATCGAGATCTATGGTTTCCAACATATATGGTGGAGCTTGAAGACCGATTTCCATGCTGAAAACATCTACAGGTGTCTAAAGAACAGCAATGCATAAGGATGGGATATATAAGGAACCAAGTTGAGAACCCATGGACTGCTAGCAACACTTCGATCTGACCACTCCTCTGCAATGATGTACTTAATGGGTTTCATCGTCGTCTTCCTTTCCTCCTCTCTTTTCGTCTTCTTCCTCTTTTCCTTCGCCCTTTTCACCTTCTATCCAACTCTTCTTCCTTTCCCTGATTCTCTTCCTCCCCTACTCCACTTCCACCTCTTTCAAAAAAATAAAAAAAATTAAACAAAAAAAATAAAAATAAAAAATCTTGGCCCTGTTTCACCCCTTTTATCTCCCGTCTCCTCTTTCCTTTCTTCCTCTCCTACCTCCTCTTCCTCTCTATCTCCTCCTCCTCCTCTTTCTCCTTCTCCTTTTCCTTCTCTTCTTTTTACCTTTCCTCACTTCCGTATTCTTCTTTCTCCTCCCCTTTCTTATCTTTCTCTTCTCTTACATTTCATGTTCTTCTCTTCCACACCTTCCTCACATTCTTTCTTCCTACACGTAACCTTTCTCCCCCTTCCCTCTTCCTCATCCTCCTGCTGTTCCTCATTTTCTTTCTTTTCATTTCCCCCTACTCCTTTGTTCCCATCTTTACTTTCTCACCTCTTCTACTCTGCTTCCTTTTGAATCTCTTCCTCTGCCTCTCCATCGTCTTCGTCGACCCTCCACTATGACACCGTCTGTGGGAATAGACTCTCGGCAGTGTAATACGATACCGCCATAGTTTGCCTGTCCATGTTACGCTGTCAGCACCGTAACGCAGGCGGTGACGGATTCCTGAGTTACGGTGCTACTGACCCGGGTACAGGACGCGCGGGCGGGGCGAGTACACCACTGCGGTGCCTCAGTACCCGCCCTGGAGGGGTTAAGGAGACCACCCGCAGCTGCATGCGTTTGCCTTTCTGTATGCCGCCGATACATGCCGCTGGAATCCATAGGGCTGGTTCCTTCTCACTGATCTATTGTTTATACATACATGTATATATGTATATAAAATATATATATATACATACATATATATATATATATATATATATATATATATATATATATATATATATATATATATATATATATATATATATATATATATATATATATATATATAGTCATGACCCACCTATGGGACAGGCTAGTTGCGATACGAAAAAAAAAAAAATTAAGGCCGTGCGCAGCTCGGACGAGTGACAATTCAGACAGGATAATTAAACTCTTCATTAAAGTTAATTACTATTTACAACAGCAAAATAGACACAAACAACATAAATGGACATAGAATAAGAAAAATCTAAATGATGTAAGTTACATGAATTATATATGGGTACTTAAACAGTTACCAGGCAGAATGGCTAGTTGTGCGCTTGTATGCAGCACGTAAGAACAGGTGTGCGAAATGAAGTCTAATTATGGTGAAGACGATTCTTGATTCTGGTTGCTAGAAGTCGCACTAACGGAAAGTCGTCTGGGCCGATCTTCAAGTCTTGGGAACAAATGAGTTGTTTGAGGAGAGACCGATGCACTTCTGGTAGGGGAATCGTCTGGTAGTCGAGAATATTTAGGAAATTTGTTGATGTTTCGTAGTCGAGAAATAACAGAGAGAGAGAGAGAGAGAGAGAGAGAGAGAGAGAGAGAGAGAGCGTGTGTAGAGTCGTACCTACCTTTAGTCTAGATGTCCAAAATATTTCGGAAAAGCGAAGACTGGAACTTCGTGTGGAGATTACCAGTTCACGGCTTCGGTATTTAAAGATTGTATAGTGCAGTCATAGAGGGTCAAATCACTCATTTGAGTGGTCGTAATCGACGAATGTAGTAAAAAATCTACTTAAATTCAGATGACTCGTGGGTGTTTGCTTCCTTTCTTCTCTTCTCTCTCTGCTCTAAATTTTCTTTATTGTATACCTGCTCCGGTTCTCTCTCGGCGTTTCTCTGTGTAGCCACTGTCTGCCCGGCCTTATAGCCTGGGATTTGGTTATTACGTTTCCTGGATGTCAAAATGTGATTAAACTAGGTAGTTCAGCTACTGTCAAGAATGGAAGAGAAGAACATGCTCTCGCGCCGAATTGTGCAACGTTTTCTGAGCTTGGTGTCATCTGACAGAACATATTCGAAGTGCGCCCCAACAGACGGGTATTGCGTAATGGTTTACACTATATCATACCTATTATGAAATACATCTTTCCACAAGTGATAATAACAACATTAATGAAAATATACAGCACAATATATGCACGCAAGGCGTACCTTAAAAATACAAACAGGGAATTTTATTCACGTAAGGGCGTAACACAGCACAGTCACAGGATTCTATTCACGCCAAGGACGTGATATATATATATATATATATTTATATATATATATATATATATATATATATGTATATATATGTATATATATATATATATATGTATATTTATGATATACACACGTACACACACACACACACACACACACACACACACACACACACACACACACACACACACACACACACACACACACACACACACACACACACACACACACACACACACACACACACACACACACACACACACACACACACACACACACACACACACACAAGATTGTTAGTTTGCGGACGACACTAAAATAAGACGCCAAATTATGTCAGGAGAAGACGCTGGGATACTGCAGGAAGATCTTAACCAATTGTTCATATGGTCAGTGAAATAACAAATGGACTTCAATATCTGAAAGTGAAGTTTGCTAAGAGTAGGTTTACCCAACCTAGAAAGCAGGTATACCTTAGACAACCTTAGATAACATCTTTTTAGAGAAAAATGAGTGCGAGAGAGACTTGGGAGTTCTAGTGAGTCCTGATCTTAAATCCAGGAAACAGTGCATTAATATTAGGAATAGAGCTAACAGAGCATTAGGTTTCATTGTTAGGACCGTTACGAATAAAGGAGCAGAGGCAGTTATTACACTATATCTAGCGTTAATTAGACCCATCCTTGACTATACGGTACAGTTTTGGTCTCCACCCTATAAAATGGACATATATTCACTAGAATCAGTACAGAGGAGAATAATTAATCAGAATGATACAAGGGCTCAGAAATATATTATCAGGGGATAGGCTTAGGCACTTTATTTTACAATCTCTGGAAAGACGCAGGGTGCAGGGTGATCTAATAGAGGTGTTCAAGTTGTTCAAGGGCTTTAACAAGGAAGATGCAGACAAGGTCATCATATTAAGACAACAGGGTAGGACTCGCAGTAATGGGTTTAAATTGGACAATTCTAGATTTAAGAAGGAAACATGTAAGATCTAGTGTACTAATAGGGTGACCAACGAATGGAATAGACTTAGTAAACCATGTAGTGAGCGCCGAAAGTATCGGTTGTTTTAAGAAAAGGTTAGACAACTTTATGGATGGAGGTGATAGGTGGTAATAGATATGGAACTGCCTAGTGTAGACCTTATGGTCTCTCGCAGTCTCCTTAATTTTTATGTTCGTATATAGATACATGCACATATACACATATATGGATATATCAGTATATGTATGTCCATATGTGTGTATATATATATATATATATATATATATATATATATGTGTGTGTGTGTGTGTGTGTGTGTGTGTGTGTGTGTGTGTGTGTGTGTGTGTGTGTGTGTGTGTGTGTCTGTGTGCGTGTGTGTGTATGCATGTGTATACATGTATATTTGTATATATCTATATATGTATATATGTTTGTATGTAATAGAACAGGAATAGCAAAGTAATGTGTATGGAGAGAGAGGAAGTTTATCAAACAAACATTTTCCTTATGCTTTAAGTGCATGATAGTGTCGATTTTTTCATTTGTATTTCATTTATTTACCTATTCATTTACTCGTTTATTTATATCATAATTAGTTAATTCGTTTCTATAATTTGTGAATTAACGTATTTACTTATTTTTTGTACAAATTCATTTATCTATTCATTTATCTATTTATTTATCTATGCTCGAGGTTACGTTGATGAAAACTGGGAGGAACGAGACACCTGTCCAAGAAATAAGGCAGCGGGTGATGGGTAGCCGTCGTGAAACGAAGACAAGATGGATGAATGAGGACTTGTCATAGTACTGGCTCGTAGCTCTCCTAACGGTTGGGGCACTGGAGACAGGCGCAATAATGAAATACACAGACTAAAATGTTATATACACAAAAGAAAAGCACTGAAGTTAATAACAAATCCTTATGTTGAAGAAAACTGGTGGAGGTGAGCCAGTTGTTGCGCATGTCCACGGACAAGACCCCTTAAAAAAAAAAAAAAAAAAAAAAATTAAAAGGGAACTACTGTAGATAAACTCGAAAGAGATACTTCGTCTTCACCAGACAAGTGAAGTAAGTTGAAGAAGGAAGGATGGCTGAGCTTACACCCAGATTCAATGTTTATGCTTGCCTTATTTTTCTTACCCTTTTACATAGAATGAAAGATAGGATGAAATGTACACATCAGGTGTTGTTTGCATGGATCAGACGGCAGAAATCCCGGTAATGCAAAAGTATGTATGAATACATACATGTATGAATATATGTATCTATATTTGCATATGTATGTATATATACATATATATATATATTTATGTATATATATGTATATATAAATATATATATATATATATATATATATGTGTGTGTGTGTGTGTGTGTGTGTGTGTGTGTGTGTATTCACCTCGGATCTGCTGCAGCCTCTTTTCGAGACAGCCAGACACCACCCTACGGCAGTGAGCTCAGAGCTCATTATTAGTTGATCTCTGGGTAGGTCTGAGACCACTCACACTCCACACACCGGGACAGCAAGGTCACAACTCCTTGACTAACGTCCCGTACCTACTCGCTGCTAGGTGAACAGGGGCTACACGTGAAAGGAGACAAACCCAACTTGTCTCCGCCCGGCCGGGGAATCGAACCCCGGTTCTCCGGCTTGTGAGGCCAGTGCTTTGCCATTCCGCACACCGTGTGTGAGTGTGTGTATGTGTATATGTACGTATATCTATATGTATATGCACTGTATATGTATATGTATATGTATATGCATATGTATATGTATATGTATATGTATATGTATATGTATATGTATATGTATATGTATATGTATATGTACTGTATATGTATATGTATATGTATATGTATATGTATATGTACTGCATATGTATATGTATATGTATGTGTATATGTATATGTATATGTATATGTATATGTATGTGTATATGTTTATGTATATGTATATGTATATATGTGTATATGTATAGTTTCATTTATGCACACACAAACACACACACACACACACACACACACACACACACACACACACACACACACACACACACACACACACACACACACACACACACACACACACACACACACACACACACACACACACACACACACACACACACACACACACACACACACACACACACACACACACACACACACACACACACACACACACACACACACACACACACACACACACACTAGAGGAATACATTCATTGAGATAAATATGAAGCTATATTCACGAGTATGAACATAAGGTATGGGTAACCTAAAGACATAAAGTGATCAGATGCAGACAGTGCTGTATACAAGGGAAAGAGTGGAGAGCAAAATGGGATGGAGCAGGATAAGGCAGGCTAGGATGTGAGAAGGGGAAATTTAATCGAAGAACAAAAGATGAAGGGAAATAGGGGGGAAAGTAGACAAAGAGAGGGGAAGGGGTGAAATTGATAGTTTTATATAATTAAGGAGATGAAAGGATAAAAATAGAAGAGAGATTAGAGGAAAGGGAAGGGAAAGGAAAATTAGAGAGTGTAGGAGAGTGGGAGGGGGGAATGGGAGAGATGGAGCCAAATAGGGAGGAGGAACGTAAGGAAGTAAAAGAGGAGACGGGAAGAATGAAGGATGCAAGTGGAAGGTGTTCTCTACTGTACAGAGCTATCCTTGTTTGGTAGCATGGTCCTTCCCATACCATATTATTATAGTCAAGACTGCATCCGGAAGTGCGGAAGCCTAATGTGTATCAACTCCGCCCTCTTGTTTCTAGTAACCACATACACTGCCCAGAGCTCTCCGTCTGTCCCTCCCAGTACCAATTGCCTCCTGCCCATACCCACACATGTCACGGGGTCTTTATCCTCCTCATATACAGAAAGTTCTTTCTGAATCCTATCCTGTGCATATAACGCTGTCAGACTCATGGCTTGTGGATTTAGTGTTCTTTCAAAGTCTAGTATTGTGTATATATATAGTGAGAAGTAACACTTTGTTCATGTATAGAGCAATATAATCCCCGTTTTGCCCCAAATAGGTTGCTCTATTTCCTCTCTTGTTCAGAATCTTAAAACTTCCTTTATGTATATATTGTGCGCTCTGAATATCCTCTTGTTCATATAAAATGATCAGATCCAGTACACATAATACTCCTAACTCTCTCCACGTATGCCTAGCGAGCTCATTACGCCGACTAAAGGTATATTGTTTATACCAGTTGTCACCAACTGTACAGTTATTGCAAAGGTTTTGCTTCAAATAGAATCAAACGAACTACACGCATTATCAAAAATATCATCATAACGACAGCGGTTTTAAGCATGATATTTTCAGTAAGAATAATGAGTGTCATTGCTGTTTAATATGGGAGAGTACAATTTGTGAATGTGTCAGTTATTTCACATCAGGAAGCAATTAACTACCTTGGATGTAATCAGTGGATGCAACCAGTGGGTAGCTGTTGGAGATTGTACAAGACTCGTTACAAGAGGCGAAACTGATGTCTTTGGGGTCATAGCGACGACGTTCTTCTTAAGACTGGATGAGGAAATCTTGCAAATGTTAGTGGATGCAGCGAGAAGAGCTGTTACTGTATGATATGAAAAAGAATGGCCAAAGGAGGCAGCCTTGAGGAACTGTTCATCTTTCCACCTGGAAAGCTTTCGTCTTAATGAAAGGTGACGTTTCCTATAGATTTCCGCGTCATTAGTCCACTTGAAGAATTTTCCTGGGACACTACTTCTGACCCAGGGCAGTGGGTAAGATGCAGGGATGACCCGTCATCCAGGAACCAAGATAAGAGGGAGGGAGCGAGGTGGATGGGAGTGGAGTATGTAGGGATGGAATGGGTGGGAGTGGTTTTTATGCCTTTGTTTTTTGGCTACCTCCCTTGTAAGGGAGAAAATGCCTTTGGTATATGTATGTATGAATAACCTACGACAGGTGCTTAACTGCGATCAAAGCCTTTACTCCTGTGTATTCACCCAGTGAAGACATTACCGAAAGTGGCTGGGAAACCATCTGAGCTATCTTAATTACATACAAGTCGTGATGGCCAAAGACGGTATGTAAAACAGAGAATGAACTTCTACCTGCGAATAGTTTAAGGAAAATTAAAGCAAAGTTGTGATTTTTTCCTGGTAAGATATCATCGAGAACAACAATAACGACGATAACGAAGACCGCATTCGCAAACCTAAACACGATAGTGATCTCGATGATTTTCTTCAAGTACCCTATGCGACCCCTGCCAGAACCTTGACCACAACAACAACGGTCATAAAGATCGAGTGACAATGACCACGACAACCCTGACTTGCAGTAGACTTATTATTCTATATATATATATATATATATATAAGGAGAAGGAGGAGGACAATGATGAGAAGGGGGAGGAGGAGGAGTAGAGGAAGAAGGATGGAAGGTATATTCTTTCATATATGTGTTACGGAGAAGTCAAGAGCGCAGAGACTAATTCACAGATTTATTTTGTATTACTGACTTTCTTGTGCATGTTTTGCAATTGGCCTCGGGAATCTCACTGCCCACGCCTTCATTATGGCTCAATTTTACTGGGCTCAGCTCACACACACACTCACGCCAAAACTCACGTCTGTAAACACGCTTACACTCATGCTTATGTTCTCAAACCGCTACATATTCACATAATTTGAAAAAAAAAAAAAAAATTGCCTTTACATCTTCATACTTACATGACTCCACCTTTCCCCCACCCAAAACTCCACCCCCACTTCCCGCACTTAACTACGCCCTTAGCCCCACTCTCTTCCCAGCCATCAATCCCGCCCACCCCATAGCTCCCGCCTTGTCTCTACTCACGCCCGTAGTGTAACCCGCCTCCACCTTCCAATCCCTTTCTTTTCTTCTTCTTCTTCTTCTTCTTCTTCTTCTTCTTCTTCTTCTTCTTCTTCTTCTTCTTCTTCTTCTTCTTCTTCTTCTTCTGCTTCTTCTTCTTCTTCTTCTTCTTCTTCTTCTTCTTCTTCTTCTTCTTCTTCTCCTTCTCCTTCTCCTTCTCCTTCTCCTTCTCCTTCTCCTTCTCCTCCTTCTCCTTCTCCTTCTCCTCCTCCTCCTCCTCCTCCTCCTCCTCCTCCTCCTCCTCCTCCTCCTTCTTCTTCTTCTTCTTCTTCTTCTTCTGAGGTTGGGTAGGATGGGGTGGTGGTTGTTGATGATGGGGTTTTCATACTGCGAGCGAAGTGCTAGACCCAGTATCGTAAAAGATACGCTCCTGAAACTTACTGTACTATGGGTTTCTTCTCTTGGTTTCTGTTCATATTTTTACAGATACCACCTCAACCCCGGTGTCTTCAGGAGTAAATAGACTCTTCAGGACTCAGAGTATCACTTAAGCGCTCTAAATTGCAAGCTTCAGGACGTAGTCCGTGCACGTTAAGCATTGGACCACTATTTTTTCCTTTTGCATCTTGTCCTCTTGCCTTCTCCCGTACGTCTCCTTGCCTCCGTTTCTTCGGGCGGTCTCGACTTTGCCTTCTTCTGAGTCTTCGCAAGACGTCGGTGCGTCTTGGGTGGCGGAAGCTCTCAGATTGTCGTTCACTTCAGCGCGCAGATCTGATGTGTCTGTCACTTTCTCGTGCCTCATCTCCCTCAGTGGCAGTTTATTTTTCATCACTCACCACCCGTTTCTACTTAATTCTCGTTTTTTTTTTTTTTTTTATTCTTCTATTCTTTCCACCTCGTTATACATTTTCTTTCCCCTTTCCTTCTTGATGTATGCATTACTTTACTTGTCATATTGTATAACTTCTGTAAAAATGTATAAGAAAGCAATAACAGCCAAAGAAATGCGCATGGCTGATATGACATATAAGGAACGGAAGCTATATTCAGATGACATGTCACTCTGAACAAGGTACATCTTGATAAACTCCCTCAACCACTTGGCAATTTTTAAAATGAAGGCTCCGTTCTTAATTCTAGATAATTTCCGATTTTCCTGTTTTATTTCGTACAATTTATATATCTGAGTTAGTTGTCCTTTCCTCCTTGCCTCTATACACCTCCCCCTCCCTCTCTCCTCCTCCTCCTCCTCACACCCCGTGTTCCTCTTCCACTTCACGTTTTGCGTTGCCTGTCAACCCATGTTTACCTTTCTCAGTCGTCCCATTTTCCATGTGCTGTTTTTTATCCTCTGCTCCCTTTATCTTATTTCTCCTCGTTGCCTCTTTTACCCCTTTTCGTTCTTTCCACACGTTCCTATTAACTACCTGACAAAACGTGATATTCTTTCTTCTTCCTGAAGAGGAAGAGTTGGACATAGATTTCCGAGTAAACAAGAGCAGACACTCAGGGAGGAATGGTTGACAATGAATAACCAAGGTTGTTGTTGTTGTTGGGGGGGTTAACATACGACACATACACATACAGATAAACACGCACACACGTGTATTCGTGCGAAAGCAGGCCATCATGTATAAACATAAACACAAATTCTCTCTCTCTCTCTCTCTCTCTCTCTCTCTCTCTCTCTCTCTCTCTCTCTCTCTCTCTCTCTCTCTCTCTCTCTCTCTCTTTCTCTCTCTCTATCACACACACACACACACAAACACACACAGACACACACACACACACAGACACACACACACACAGAGACACACACACACACACACACACACACACACACACACACACACACACACACACACACACACACACACACACACACACACACACACACACACACACACACACACACACACACACACACATATATATATATATATATATGTATATATATATATATATGTATATGTATATATATATATATAAATGTACATATATGTAATATATATATGTATATATATATATATATATATATATATATATATATATATATATATATATATATATATGTACATACATATTTATTTAGGGATGGAATGGGTAGGAATGATACTATGCCTTTTCCTTTTTGGCTACCTCCCTTGTAGGGGGGAAAAAGCCTTGGTATATGTATGTATATATATTATATACATACATTTATACTATATATATATGTATACATATATATATATATGTGTGTGTGTGTGTGTTTGTGTGTGTGTGTGTGTGTGTGTGTGTGTGTGTGTGTACATATATATATATATATATATATATATATATATATATATACATACATACATACATACATACATACATACATACATATACATAGATGTACACGAATACACACACACGCACACATGCTTGTACACCACTCATAATGTACACTTGTTCATTCTCAAGCGCTCTTCTCTAAGCTCAATTTCCTTCATTGTACAAGTTCCTTCGTTCTCACTCCCAAGTCCTCAGCATTGAAAAGAGCTTCCTGTGTGCTTAGGTTCCTCTCTTCGTCCCCTACAGTAACACAAACACGCGAAGATTACGCTATTCTCGATCTCTTAAAGTATTGGTGCTCGAGTAATACTCCAATCAAAGTTGAAACCTACCGAACCGGGAGACTGAGATGTCTTGTTGGGATTTCTGCTGTACAAACACGGACGAGTTCTATTCAAGTTTAACTTTGGGGAAGTATGGATCCATAAGAGTTTCCGTTTGTATTTAATCGATTCTTTCTTTTTTTCCCCATTCGGTTTAATGCTGCGAACTCCCCTTATCAGAAGGCTAAGACGATAATCCTTACAGAGGATTTTGTAGCGTGGAATTTAATGAACCATGCCCTTGGTTCAACTCGTTGGCGCCAAGGTTCGAACTGCCGCAAGTGGCGACGCTCTAAACTGTTGGGTCAGAGACCATCCTATTGTATCTATGGGTAATGTTTAATATGACGTGATCAATAGGCTTTATTTTGGTTAACCTCAAGTAATCTGAACTGTATCTACCATGTTGATTTAATGCTTATTGTGATTTACACATTAAAGTAGCCCCTCCACTCACTCTTTTGTGTTTAGTCCATTTGCTACGAAGAATCAACGCATATGAGAAAGATTATATGACGTCAGACAACACAGAATATTGAAATATCACTGTGACTGACATGTCTAACTTATTTAGTCTTAGAACTATGACAAATGGCAAGGCCAAGTCAGCTGAATGAAATGGTTGGTTTTGTTCAGATAGATGTAATCAACGCCAATCTAACTTTTCCAGGCTTTGTCACAATTGGGCTTGGGTTCAAGTACAGGCGACTGTACTTAAGTCCAAGTACCTAGATATTTCTCAAGTACAAGTACAAGTACAAGTATAGTAATTTTGCTATGTACTTAAGTCCAAGACAAAGTACATGCCATTGAAATTAAGTACAGTCGCCTGTACTTGGGTCAAAGTACAGGCGACTGTACTTAAGTCAAAGTATCTAGATATTTTTTAAGTACAGTAACTTTGCTATGTACTTAAGTCCAAGACAAAGTACATTCCATTGTGATTAAGTGGAAGTACTTTATTGATAAAATTACTGTCACAGATTCGGAAAAGAACGAATGTTAGTAGTTTACGTACATACGCAGTGATCAGTATTCTGTTAAAAAATGGAATTCGAAATAGAAAAAGTAAATAGAAAATTTACTTTTATTTTAGCACATCACTGCTTTTATCAAAGAATTGCAAAAAAAAAGAATATATACGTCATGATTAACTTGAATAAATGATATTCTGTGCTGCAAAAAGAAAAGAATATATACATATATATATATGTTTCTCATATCAGTAATAAAACTGTATTTGATAAAGAATTGAAAATTGTCCTTTGTTCAATATCAATAATACACACGGTAGTTTAATAACTAAAACTACAGATAGTGCATTTATCCAATATTATCATTACAAACTTCGCTAGAATTTATATACAGTACTCTGGACCCGTCATCCAGGAGGTGCCAAGAGAAGAGGGAGGGAAGAGGATGGAAGGGATAGGAGTGTGTAGGGGATGGAATGGTTGGGAGTGGTTTCTATGCCTTTTTCTTTTGGCTACCTCCCGTGTAAGAGGGAAAAAAGCCTTTGGTATATGTATGTGTCTATGTATGTATGTATGTATGTATGTATGTATGTACTTTGGATCTAACTACATAATTTTCTTTTAATCAATGAGCTGCAAATTGGCTGAAAGGAACGCACAGATTAGAATCAAAATTGCACTCACGATATACTCATTAAGACAGCAGGCATCAACTTTGCCTGCAATTTCCGTAAAAAGCAAAATAGATAAATAAACAATAGATTTCTCACTTCCAAACTTGTGCGCTGCTAAGTCTCGTAACTCCAAGTCTCCGTGGGAAAAAGCGCCCAAGTTGCACCAGGAGTCTCGAATTTCATATGTAGCTAAATATGTGGCCTAACAAAGCCCATGATATTTGATACACAGAGCACATTCCTTAGCTTAATGAAGCCAGGTTCGACTCGAACGCCCAAGCGACCGGGAGAGGCATAAGGTCAAGCCCGGGCAGGGGTATTTTTTATTTTTATTTTATTTTACTACTTTTATTTTTTATTATTATTTTTTTTTAATGGGGTGGGTGGGTGGGTGGTTGGGTTGTTGCTTTCGATAAGGGGGCGGGGCTACGGAGAAGGTAAAGACGAAATGACAAAAATGGAGGAAGGGAAGTGAGACAACGAAGGAGAAATGTGGTGAGGTGAAAAAATGTAAAATAGAATAAAATAAAATAAAATAAAATAAAAAATAAAATAAAATAATATTAAAGAAGAAAAATAGTTTAGGACTATTTGATGGTGGCTAAAGGAATCACCATTCTTGCTCAACAGCCTGAACACATAAGGGTCAAGTCTTCAGTGACTGGTGTTCATTCCAATGCAATGCATTCCTCCTTAAAACTTCTTGAGAACTCATTTTCATTCTACCAGCAACTAACACTTGGAGGAAACTTACGGAATAAAGATCACAAAAAGGAGAACTGTGGATAACTTGAAATAGGTCTTCAATCTTTTAGAGGGAATCGATGACATCAAAACTGGAAGTACTTAATAATCTGCATCCCTATTCTCCTTATGGGCCCCGTACTTAAAATACCACCACCACCACCATCACCACCACCACCACCACCACCACCACCACCACCACCACCACCACCACCACCACCACCACCACCTCCACCACCACCACCACCTCCACCACCACCACCACCACCACCACCACCACCACCAACAACAACAACAACAACAACAACAACAACAACAACATTTGCTTATTTTGGTGTTTGTTTACTTATTATTACTATCATTCTTATTACTACTATTATTATTATTATTATCATCATTATAATGATTACTATTATTATAATTTTATCATTATTGCTATCATCATCATCATCATCATCATAATCATCATCATCTCATTCTATTATGTTTTATTTTATTTTATTTCATTTAATCTTACTTATTTG
Organism: Oratosquilla oratoria; assembly: GCF_046742065.1. Classification (NCBI taxonomy): domain Eukaryota; kingdom Metazoa; phylum Arthropoda; class Malacostraca; order Stomatopoda; family Squillidae; genus Oratosquilla; species Oratosquilla oratoria. The sequence goes on along the minus strand of NC_134777.1, from coordinate 21,551,486 downwards.
TTTTTCTATTGATTTGTATATTTGTTTCCATGTTCATTCATTCATTTGTTTACTTATGTATATATCTATTTATTTATTTATTCCTTTCATTTATCACATTTATCTTATTTACTTTTATCCATCTTTGGTACAGGCCGAAAGATCTATCGGTATGATTTGTCCTTGAAATGAATTTGCATTAAAAAGAAGAAGAAGAAGAAGAAGAAGAAGAAGAAGAAGAAGAAG
>NC_134777.1:21531261-21543761 GCF_046742065.1 Oratosquilla oratoria | reverse complement strand
TTTCAACTTCGTCACAATGTCTCAACATATATATATATATATATATATATATATATATATGTCCATATATATATATATATAGATATATACATATATATATAATATATATATATATATGTATATAATATATATATATAATATATATATATATATATATATATTATGTATATACATATATATATATATATATATATATATGACGGATTAGAATCTTCATCCACCTAACGAGAGTCCAATTTGACTCAACTCTAAACTGAATTGGAAAGGTACTTTGGTTCCAGTCAGGACAACATTTGTCAAGTATGTCATTAGACCGAAGGGTTAAAGTGTCTCGTAAACTGCCTTCGCCTATACTGTACTCAAGGTATGTATACTACCTTCTACTAGATAGCATTAGCCTTTATCTATTCTGAATACTTGCTTGTCTCATTCGAACTCCTTACGATCGTCTTTAGGGCCTCCTGTATGCCTTAGCGTTATCTTCTCTATTTCTGTATCTTTTAGAGTGCAAATTTAAGATTTAAATTTGTATCCTTAGATGAAAGGTGGTAAAGATGATCTTAGTTATTTGCTCTCATACCCTTTCGCTGTTGTGTTCTTTCCAAAATATTGATATTTCCTCTACATTAAAATGAGACCGAAACTGTAGAACATATTCAGATAACATACATATACATACATTCATATATGTATTTATATGTATGTATATACATACATACACACACACACACATATATATCCATATATATATATATGTATATGTATATATGCATATGTGTATATACATACATATATATATCTCTATATATATAAATAAATACATATATATATAAATATATGCATATATATATGTATATACATATATATATATGTATATATATATATATATATATATTACATACATATGAAATATATACACACATTAGCAGCCCCCGTGCTTAGAAAATATAAAATAAGATAAAAAAAAAATCGTTTCAGTTTTGAGCTGACCAGGATCCTAAGTCCTTCAAAAGTTGAGTTAAATGAAGTTTTATATAGTTTCTAACGAGAGACCAGAACCATTTTTAGTACTTTAAAGTTTTCTTAATTAAATTCCATTTTCCGATTTACTAACCATTCAGACATCTTATTGAGACGCTTTTTTCAAATTTTCTCTGTGTCCACAATCCCTTTTTCTCTATGGCTGAAACTTCTAGAATTAGTAATACTACCTCTAATATGCTTCTAATACTCTTGTTGTTTTTATTATTGCTATAGATATAGCTGCTGCTATAATGGGGATTTCTTTAAATACTAACACAACTAATGTTTTTTCTTCTTTTATATCTTTATATCTATGGTGAAAGAATGAGGACGCACAGAACAAAAGTGTTTATGATAATGGTGGGATGAAGGAAAATATCAACAAAGGAGGAGATTGGGACATCGTAGACCAAGAAACGAAGCCATGGCTTAGAATCTGGAAACGTAGGAAAGAGCCATGGAATATCATAGGAATACCAGATTGGAAGGAGAACAAGAAGAACGTATATCGTAAAGGAAAGTAAGGAAAAGAATGGGAATATGGAATTAAAGACCAAGAAAGAATGTGGTGGAGGAGAAGGAAGTTGACTGAAAAAGAAAGAGAACAAAGACGAAAAGAAAAGGAAAATGAGTATAAAATAGGCCAAGAGGAGTTGCTGAGAGAGGAGAAAAAGGCGAAGGAAAAGAGGAAGAAGGAGGAAAATGCAAAGGGTGATAAGTATGAGGAAAGTGTAAGGGAACAAGAGGAAGTAAATGAAAAAAAGGAGAAGAAAGGTGGCGACGGTGAGTAGGAAGAGGAAAAGAACGTGAAGAACAAGGGAAGAAAGCAGAATAGGAAGGAAAGTTGTTGGACGACAACGACGAGGGACACGGAGGAAAACAAGGTCAAAAAGAAGAAAATATGAGGAGGAGGAACTGCAAAAGGGATAAGATAAGAAAGAAAAGGAGAAGAAAGAACAATAGCAGAACCAGAAGGAAGAAGAATATGAGGTACAGAAGCAGGAGGAGGAGGAGGAACAAAAGCAGGAGGAGGAGGAGGAACAGAAGCAGGAGGAGGAGGAGGAGAAAGAACAACAGTACGATTGGGAACAGGAGGAGAAAAAAGAAAAACATCAGGAAGAATTTGAGCAGGGGCAGGATCTGGAAGAGGAGGGTGAGGAGGAGGAGGAGGGGGAGGAGAAGGAGGAGGACGAGGAGAAGGAGAATGGGAAAGAACACCATCAAAGGCAAGGCGAGTAGGAGGAAGAGGAGGAGGACGAGGAGGAGGAGAATGGGAAAGAACATCATCAGAGGCAAGGCGAGTAGGAGGAAGAGGAGGAGGAGGAAGAGAAGGAGGAGGAAAAGGAGGAGGAATAGCAGCAGCAGAAAGAGGAGGAAGGGGATGAAGAGAAGACACAGTAAGGGAAGGAGGGAAGGATGAGGATGAAGAGAGGGAGGAAGAGGAACAGATGTAGGAGAAGATGGAAGAAGAACAGGAGGAGTAGGATCGGGAGAAGGAGGGAATGAATGTTATAGGAGTCGAGGGTAAGAGGGAGGGAGGAGGGTGCTGGTGGTGAGGTGGGGCAGTACCTGAATGGCCAGGGAGGGACTCCTATCCGTAATCAAGGATTGATATCGACGAGGGACCACATCTTTTTCTTCTTCAGTGGTCGCTGGGATCATCTTTCACTATTACCGACAATTACACAAAATAAACGATTTCTTTCCAATAATGTTTTACGGGCAAATGGACCACAGGCCTACCCACTCACTCAGATTCTGATCTTGGGGTCTTGGTTTGGGTCGTGGTTTGGGGTGGGGGTGGGGGGGTCTAGGGGCTTTGTTTTGGGGAGTGGTTTGGGGTCCTGGTTTGGGGTTGTGGGTTAGGTTCGACCTCCAGATCTCTCGGTTGCCGAGCCCGAGTAGGATAAATGAATTAACCCATTAAACTCCGATGACAAGATGTCTTGTCATTTGGTCAAATAAAACAAAAAATCATAAAACACCAAAATGTTTGATCAAACACCAGAAAAATATGACGTCAATCCTCGCTTCGCATGCGAGCGAAGCGAGGATTGACGTCATATTTTTCTGGTGTTTGATCAAACATTTTGGTGTTTTATGATTTTTTGTTTTATTTGACCAAATGACAAGACATCTTGTCATCGGAGTTTAATGGGTTAATGTATATAGGACAGCGTAAATGTAATTGTATCGGTACCGGGCTTGATAATGACGAAAAGGGTCGTTAGAATTAGGATGAAGACAAAACCACGGCATGTCGAGACAGCATTTACTGTAATTTCTGAATATATATTGCAAGAACATTTATTAGCAGTTACACGGTGACATTATAGAAGACATGTGGAAATAAACGAGGGGATTATTATATATGAAAAGGTTTATTATACTCTTTCTTTTGTGGAACGGTATGCAAGATCAAATAGTACTGTCAGAGAACACAAGTGAATTTAAAGTCAAATTTGACTGATGGACGTACAAAGAAGTGAATACATGTCGGTTAATACACACACACACACACACACACACACACACACACACACACACACACACACACACACACACACACACACACACACACACACACACACACACACACACACACACACACACACACACACACACACACACACACACACAAATACACACACACACATATACACACATGCATATACATACATACATACACACATACATATATACATACATACCTTCACACATATATACATGCATACATATATACATACGTACATAGATTTATACATACATGTATATATACATTCATATAAACATGCATACATACATTCATACATACATACTTACATATATATGTACATACATACATACGTACATACTCGTACATACATACATACATAAATATGTACATACATACATACATACATTAATGCTAATAAGAACACGGGTACGTGTGTTTACTTATGCAAAGTAGACCACTTGGAAAAAGAAACTAACGAAGAAATGCGCTTTCGTATATTACATCTGCAAAAAGTACTTTTTGCACTGAAGATGTAATATACGAAAGCGCTCTGCTTCGTTAGTTTCTTTATCCAAGTGGTCTACTTTGCACATACATTAATACATATATAGGCTACAATTCTGATATATCGTAGGCCAGGCTCGCGCGTCCACAAGAGTATGAGCGCGTGCATTCATGTGTGTCAGCGAAGGCCTTACAGAGATCTTAATGAAATAATGTGGAAACAGAGGAAGATTATCGGGACATGTCGGGAACACTGGACGAGCCACCTCGCCATCAACGCCGCACCTGAAGAAGTCGAAGATCAAACAACTTGGTCGTCATGCCCGACAATGATGCGATGAAAAGTACAAATTGTAATGAGAACTGTAATGTCTCTTTCCTCTCGTCGTCATATTCCTTCTCCTTCACCAACTCCTTCTCTTCCTCTTCCAATTCCTTCTCCTCTTCCTCCTCGTCTCCTCTGCCTCCTACTTCTTTTTAGACTTTGTCTGCTGCTTGTCAGCATGTCAGCTTTCCAATCTCCTGTTTACTTTCATATTCTCTCTGTCTCTGTCTGTCTGTCTGTCTGTCTGTATCTGTCTGTCTGTCTGTCTGTCTCTCTCTCTCTCTCTCTCTCTCTCTCTCTCTCTCTCTCTCTCTCTCTCTCTCTCTCTCTCTCTCTCTCTCTCTCTCTCTCTCTGTGTCTCTCTCTCTTTCTGTCTGTGTGTGTGTCTGTCTGTCTCTCTCTCTCTCTATCTCTCTCACTCTCTCTCTCTCTCTCTCTCTCTCTCTCTCTCTCTCTCTCTCTCTCTCTCTCTCTCTCTCTCTCTCTCTCTCTCTCTCTCTCTCTCTCTCTCTCTCTCTCTCTCTCTCTCTCTCTCTCTCTCTCTCTCGCTCTCACTGCCTTAATTTTGGGGTCTTAAATCTGATTTACTCGTATATTTCGTGGTTTCACGATGTAATGTTTTTGTTTCTTTTGCTTTTATTTCCTTGATACCATTAATGTTCATAATACATTACTGTTTTTTCGTTTACTATTACTAGCAAACCATTTGGCTAAACTAGGTATCTGTTTTACCTGTACGTTTATTACCGACATTTCTGGTACAGTCATTTTCCACGAGATTCAATATCATTAGAATTTTCTGCTGCACATTGATGCTGGAAGCGATCCGTTTTAATAAGATTACACATGATGAAGTTCTTATTCTCTACAGTGGCTCTAAGTCAGTCGAACTCTCCTTCAGGTTCTGGGGAGACAATCACTGCCCAAGTGGTCCTAATGAATTCTGAAAATCTATTGAGCACTACAGTGGGTAATCCAGATGATCTTATCCGTTTAGACCTGTTATAGCATAGTAGGAAGTGGAGCATATGATTCTTTACATACCACAAGAATAGTTTAGTTAACAAAAGGTACATCGTCGACAACCCAAACTCCGGAAAAATAGGTAAACAAGTATGAGTTCCAAGTAATTGTGTACGTGAGTCCACTTCGTTGCATTCGTCGTGGATCCTTCAGGAATTGGCCTTGTCTAAGAAGAGATAAGGGGATCGGCTACTCTTCCCTGACAGCGGACCCATCTTAACCGCCAGTTCCGAGAACCCATTTTCTACGCTCGGTGATCTGCCGGCTATCTGCATGGTAGGGACTCGAATCCTGTACTGAATGTAGCGCCACGGAGGGCATCCCAGGTCATACTATTCGTCAGATAACCTTCAACTAGAGAGTCATTGCCCATGCTAGCTCACTTTTAGTCACCCTGTTGTATCCTGCACAGCTGGGTGGCCATTCCTGTCTTTAATTCCCCTACGTGAGTTCCAGAAAAAGATTTTTAATGTTTTTCGTCGCTGTTTCACCCTTAATTATCTGTCATCTCTGTTCTGCTTTATGTATATATATATATATGTTATATATATATATATATAATATACACATATATATACATATCAGTACATATATATATATATATATATATATATATACATATCAGTACATATATATATATAATATATAAAATGTACATATATATATATATATATAATATATAATGTACACACACATATATATATATACATATATATATATATATATATATATATATATATATATATATATACATATATATATATACGCATATATATATATATATATATGCATACACACACACACACACACACACACACACACACACACACGCACGCACATACACGCACGCACGCACGCATGCACAAATATGCACTCAAAACAAATCTACTGGACTGTAAATGAATGTTATATGAGCGTGTTCCAGTATATCACTCAAAATACATAAATGCATGTTTGTGTGTACACATGGTACATGTTTACAAAAGTGTGCGTGTTTGGTGAGAATAAAATATCACTAAGACTGACGTCACGTTAAAGAAAGTGCATTATGGTCAATGCCTGAATCTTTCACGTTTGTCTTGACTTTAGGTTCTGTCTTGAAAATGCCTTGGGTAGATTTTGGTGCATTTAGGTGCAGGATGAAGACAAATTTCTTCATTTTTTTTTTTTTCTATTCCTCAGGACGTCCCTATCCATTTTTTGTTTTCTGACTGATAGCAAATATTTTGTGTGTATGTTTTGTTTGATTTTTATTTTATTTTTTCATATATTCTATCATGTTATTATCTTAGATTTGTTTTAATTTCGTGAAGTAAAAATCGCAAACATCATCATCAACAACATTGTCATTAACACCGCATAAAGGAGTCATCACATTGGGCTTGCACGGGCTTCATCGGCACCGATTGTTGAGTTTTCATTTGAGTAAAAACACGACTTCGGTTATAATATTCAAATTTTCAAAATCTCCACATATCAAATTATCTTTGTCATATATAGCATGGATGAGTGGTAGAGTGTCACACCTTAATATATCATGGATGAACAACGAGCTAGGAGGTTGCAAACCGATACGAATATTAGACATACTGTTGAAACGTTCTTAGAGAAGTCTAGATTTATGTAAACGAAGTCATATTCTAGTTATTCGGATGGAGGTTGAAGGTAGGATGTTGAAGGAAAATTAGGCCAGTGTGATAACCTCCTTAGCAGCGGCATTGTGAGCGTTTTAACATAAGTATTAGCAACAGTAGTAGTACATATTTAGATTCAATGCGTAGTTCACCTAAGTGAAAACCAGCGCTTCTATCTTTGTAGATAAAGATATCGATTTGGTAAAGATGCTAGAAAAGGATTGCAGAACACAGGGACAATAGCAGTTATGATGATGATGATGATGATGATGATGATGATGATGATGATGATGATGATGATGATGATGATGATGATGATGATGATGATGATGATGATGATGATGATGAAGATGATGATGATCATGATGATCATGATGATGATGATATGGTTCAACGTCACAAACTCCCCCCACCCCCTATCGGAAGGCTAGGACGATACCCCTCACAGAGGGCCTTGTAGCTTGGAAGTTAATGAACCATGCCCTTTGTTCAACTTCGCCGGTGGAAGGATTCGAACCACCATCCCCTCGACCTTCGCCGAAAGTAACTCTAGTTCATAGGGACGTCAGTAAAATCATTAAGATTTTGGCCGCATAAAACTTATGCAGCCAACCCATAGGGGGTCATACACAAAGAGTCCAAGCTCCTTATGATGGAGATCCCAATCATCTTGGGTCAAACGAGGTCACTCCGACTCCCATGAGGTCACCCCGTCTCCCGCTGAGTTAGGTCACAGGGGTGGGGCTGGGTGGGGTGAGTGAAGGTGGGTGGGGGTAGGGGGTTCTGTGAGCGTCCTTCTTAGAAGCTTGTCTAATCTCTCGCCCCGAATGAACCTATATAACCATTAACAGGTTCTTTGTTTTTCCTATATATATCGTAAATAACGTATTAATAGGAAGTAATTAGACGTTTGCACAAAGTGACTATGAGCTACAGCCGAATTTATCACCTCAACCTTAATAGTTCGGACAGACAAAGAAAGTCTTAGGTACTAGTAGCCTTTGGCTATGTTGGTAAATACAGAGGGATGTAAGATTACATTAAATTCTATTAATTATTCTTTAACTTGTATATTATATATATATATATATATATATATATATGCGTATGTGGTGTGTGTGTGTGTGTATGTGTGTGAGTGTGTGTGTGTGTGTGCGTGTGTGAGTGTGTGTGTGTGTGTGTGTGTGTGTGTGTGTGTGTGTGTGTGTGTGTGTGTGTGTGTGTGTGTGTGTGTGTGTGTGTGTGTGTGTGTGTGTGTGTGTGTGTGTGTGTGTGTGATTATGTGTTCATAAATATGTTTTGTATCTTTATTGTGGAATGTGTTCAAGCAATATTGAAACTCATGTAACACCATAATTTCCTATCTACAACGATTAATAGCATAATTGTAAAGAGGAAAAATGTTGATAATTCCAATGAGATTATGGTTTTACAGATAAGTGATAGGAACACATCCGTCATAGAGTTTTCACTGTAAATTATTTTTTTGTCTTTATACAAAACTGAATGAAATGAAATAGAAATAAAGTGAGAGATGTAGAAAAGCGGAAATTGTTTATACGATTCTTGTTAAACAATTGAAAGAAATACGCCCAGCGTAGGGTTCTCTTTGTAAAACATTTTTATAACCTTTTATATCTTTATAAACAGTGTATGTGTCGGATATTCACTTTTACATGTTACTTTGGTTTATATCGTTTTAAAGTGGCACTCTTCAACCGGCGTTGACCGGAACACATGGATTCTCCGGAACACAAGGATTCCCCGGAACACAAGGATTCCCAGGAACACAAGGATTCCCAGTAACACAAGGATTCCCCGGAACACAAGGATTCCCCGGAACACAAGGATTCCCCGGAACACAAGGATTCCCCGGAACACAAGGATTCCCCGGAACACAAGGATTCCCCGGAACACAAGGATTCCCCGGAACACAAGGATTCCCCGGAACACAAGGATTCTCCGGAACACAAGGATTCCCCGGAACACAAGGATTCCCAGGAACACAAGGATTCCCCGGAACACAAGGATTCCCTGGAACACAAGGATTCTCCGGAACACAAGGATTCCCCGGAACACAAGGATTCCCCGGAACACAAGGATTCCCCGGAACACAAGAATTCCGGGAAGGATGATGATAGATAGACTGATAAAAAGGAAATGCATTTTGAGTACTTTTTCTGTTTGATTTTATATTCGTAATAGTTTATATTGTCAATACATTTGAGAAGACAGGTTTTGCTTAAACCAGCTATCAGGAAAATTCATTACAGTTTTTTTGTGAACTTTAGGATCACGGCGATATGATAATTTTTGTTTTCTCTATTTGCAAAGACTAGATATCCGCAGCCCCACAGTACTTGGCACTGGTCCTAGGGCCCTCCTATAGATTTCTCTAGGAAAATTTTAGACTGCTGTCTGTGTTGTATTTGTGTGAAAATTCGAAGTCACTGGTTTACAGTAGTAGGAGGAGGCAAGCAATCGCCGGTGAAATGCCCATTTTATAAGAAAAAGTTGAATAAATACGGTCAACGTTGATAGAGAGACCTTGAAAGATAGGTAAATAGACGGATAGATAGATATATAAATAGATAGGCGGATAGATATATAGATCGAAAGATAGATAGATAGATAGATAGATATAGAGATAGAGTAAGAGATAGATTGCTGTATACAGTATTTCTGTCGAAGTTCCCTGAAACATTTACATTATATCAAGAGTGTAAGGGCATGAAGTACCCGTCACCTTGGCTATAATTATATAGCTCATGATGTCGAATTACATCGGAATATTATTTCAGCACATTTTAGTAACCGGACAAAGTCCAGATCTAAGCCTGAAAGAATATCTGACACATTCTGGAGTTTACTTGAATCAAAACATGCCTATGATTTTCATAATAAAAAAAATGTTAGATATTTCAGTAGTATCTTAAATATCAAGACACGCCATAAATATATTCAATCATCAGAACGTGTTTAGACTATCGAAGTTCCGAATGTATACAGAGAGGAAGTTACAGTAAACACTCTTGTTAGATCCCATGTTCGACAGCCGTCGAGTGTAGACCAAGGGACCCCGCACGCCGGCGTGACCGTAGGATCCTCATCATAGTGCGATGCTTAAACGACTTTGAAACCTGTTGCCGCCCAAAGAGGTGACCACACGGTTAATTGGATAAATCTCCACAAACCACTTGAATCCCTAACCCCCAACACCCCCCACCCACCCACCCACAAAAAAAAAAAAAAAAAAATTGCTTATATTTTGGGGCCCTTTTCCTTGCTTACTCCATAGTTGTATTTTGCTTTCTGGTTTTCTTTGCCACAGTATGTTGGAGCAGTACACAAATAACAAAGGGAAAACAAATAAGAAATTTTGATAGAATAAATTAATTAATAAATAAGTACTGTAGATAGGTAAATAGAGTACATAAATGAATATACAAATACATGTGTAAATATATAAATGAATAGATAAATAGGTAGATAAATAAATTGATAAATGAATAAATAGATAAAAAAGTAAATAAATTAATAAATAAGCAAAATAATTGAATAGATAAATAGATAATTTAATAAATGAACGGATAAATAAATAAAGTAAACAAATAAAAACATCAAGTTGTATTTGAGAGGATATATTATGTTGTGGCCTCTTGACTACCTCATGGGGACGAGGGAATATCCGTCGCATTTAACCACTCTATAATATAATATCTATAGAATCCAATCCAATTATTTCAAGTCAGCATCTCAACCTCAACTAGACTTGTGCGACCGATGGTAAAGTGGCACTTGTAAACATGGAAAACAATAAATGAATAGATTGATAAATAAACGAATAAATAAATAAAATAAAAGAATAAAACATCAAGGTGTTTTTGAGAGGATAATACGTTGTGGTCTCAACTACCTCATGGGAACGCAGGAATATCCGTCGCATTTAACCACTCTGTAATATATTATCTATAGAATCTAAATCCAATTATTTCGAGTCAGCATCTCAACCTCAACTAGACTTGTGCGACCGAAGGTAAAGTGACACTTGTAAACATGGAAAACAATCCATAAATTCTCGACAGTGCTTGAAGTGAATGATGATGTGCTTGAGTCCATATATGGGAACAATTGCATCAGTGGTCTCGTCTTTCTGTGAAGAACTTTAGCTTAAATAATTTCCTTGTTAAATGTCACTTACATCCCTTAGGCCTCTGTCACACACATGCACGACTCGAGTGCGTTCGTTTGAGTAGAAACGACTTCGGTTACAAATTTTCATTTTTCGAATTTCCAAATGTCAAATGAATTTTGCTTCGTATATTGAGAAGCTGAAGGACGAAATAAAAGAAGTTAAACATATACGATTATTAGACACATTGTTGAATTGTCCTTAAGGAAGTCTAGAATACTGTAAGCAAAGTCGTCTTTCAGCCTTTCAAATTCACAACATTTGACGAGTCTTGAACGTGTGACGGGCTTTAGATCGACTATGATCCAGAAATCATGTGTTGGTTTTTGCTCTACATAGTTCAACTTTTTATTCATAAACTTGCCTGTCATGCACTCATTAAGAAAAGTACTGGGGAACAAAACAACGTATCTCATCTGTGAAATTCATATTTAAGAGAGAAGAAGTATGAAATGAAATTGAATATTTACACAAATGTGAACGGCAAATTTACGACTCAAAGTTCTGGGGATCGTGGAGGGCAATGGTAGAGAAGAGCTTGGAAAAGAATGATGGTATCGATTAGCTATCAAGGAAGAGTACTTTTTCGCGTGGTCTACAGTTATTTTCTTCGGGTTTTGGGAAGTGTAATAATAAAAAGTACACTTATGTCAACGATAGCTATTATCTGGATGATTGCGAAGACAGAACAACACTGATTAAGAAAACAAGTCGTATATATCACATACTGTGTGATGAAATAAACACAGATTAAGAAAAGACGTACTGGGCCACAACGGAAAGAAAACGACAGAGAACTCGCCAATTTAAAGTTAAGTTATGCTGTAGGGAATTATATATATTTGTTTTTCATTTATTTGCTTTTAAGAGATCAATCATAGACACATTTCAGGGGAAAAGGGAGCTCCAGAATAATTCAGTAAAAAAAAAAAAAAAAAAAAAAAAGGCGAAATGTTTCAGATAATTTCATATTGCATTTGGAAAGGCACGCAGTTTCCAAATTGGAAAGAACAATGAATGTAAACATGCGATAGAATAGATAGAACTACAATATTAACAATATCACAGCTTACAGGGAGAGGCTGGAATAGATCAATAACTCAAGAAGCGTTGACAAGACGGAAATATTTGGACTTAAACTTTCTCAAAAGCACTGAGTATAGTGAGTCACCCGAAACTGAGAAGAACAATGACTGTAAACATGAGCTAGGAGACATAGAACTACAATGTTACGACTTACAGGGAAAGGCTGGAATTGATCAGTAGGAGTAGAAACGTGAGTCACTCTAAACACGAATGGCG
>NC_134777.1:21518761-21526261 GCF_046742065.1 Oratosquilla oratoria | reverse complement strand
TTTATATATTTATCTGTTTATTTATTTATCAGTGTAATTACTCCTCGTTAGCCACGCCAAGCTTCGATCTTGCCTCGCGTCCACGGAGGACCGTGATTTATCATCGGCGTCTTCTGGTGACTACCGCCTTCTTTTGAGTCTCCGATCAAGGGTGGCGGCGTCGACCGCGACGATGTCGCTCCTGGCGCAAGCTCCTTGCCTCACACATCCTGTGCTCCTTTTGTGATTGTTAGGCCGCGTATGAGCGCGCCCACCATCATTATGGGAAGGAAATAATTAGTGATACAACGACTTGCCATAATTACCTCCCTTTTCCTCATGCCGTACTTACTCATCCTCCCCTCCCGTTACCTATGGACCCACGGTCGCTTTTGCCTCTTGCAAAATGGACCCAGATTCCTGTGTGATGGACACTCCAAAGAGTTCCTTCACCATCTTTTACACCTTTATACCTCCTTCTTTCTATTCTCCTCTTCAACTTCATTTCTCGTTTTCTCTCTGTTGTGTCCTTTATTCCTTACTTTATGTGGAGTATTTATACCATTTTTTTCTTTCTTTTATTACATCTTTTCCCGACATTTTATATTATACACTCCCATATATTCCTCTTCTTTTGTTTACCCTCCCCTCTGCCTATTCCTTCCTTCCCTCTCTTCCTCCCCTTCGCAGTCCTGGTATCATTTACACAACAGTTCGTCCACACCAAACCAGTCTCCTAATTTCTCCCTGATATTTTCCTCATTAGTTCATGTGTTCTGTTAAATCCTCGAGTGACACTGTCTTCTACTCTTCTCTTTTATTGTCTCTCCTGTTTTTCGTCGTCTCCATGAATCATATCATTTGGTGTATTAGTAACAACACTTTTCTTTTTCCTCACCGTGTGGTTTCTATGCCCTCTCTCTTCAAAGATATCTTTCTGTTTTTAAACCTCACAATTTCCTTTTTCATAACATATTGCTTCTTTTCTTCCTTTTCCCTCTCTGCCTACTTTCCTCCTCCTCCTACTCTTCCTTCTCTTCCTGCTCCTCCTCTTCCAACTCCCTCTCCTCCTTTTTCTTGTCTATTCTCCTCCTTCTCCCTACTCTTCCTCCTCCTTCTTCTTCTACCCTCCCCCTCTTCCTTACTATTATCCTATTCTTTCTACGCCTCCTCCTGTTTTTTCTGTTCTCTTCCTCTGCGGCTTCTACTTATCCGTCTTCTCCCGTTGATCCTGTAGACCCTTGATGGTCTTTTTCCTTCTCCTTCTCCTTCTGTTGCTCTCGCTTCTGTTCTTGCTCCTGTTCCCTCTCGTTATATTCAGATTCTTTTAGTTTCTGTTATGATTCCTCTGTTTCCAATACTTATATACTTTCATCACATTCTTATACTCATTTTTTGTCCCTAATTTGTTTTGTGACCTCACATTCCTGCGACTCTTTCAATGTCATTGTCCACTCGTCTTTGTAGTCTTTCATTGTTCTGTTTATTTTGGCCTTCTTTTCCTCTCTCCTCTGTTTCATTGACAAAAGTCTCTTCTCTCCATTTCCATCTCGGTTGAGGACCTCAGTGACCCTCGTCCCATTTATCGCTACCAACATCTCCAATGACATTGTCAACGTCCTGATCTTCTTCAGGGAAGACAGACGATGAAGAAAAAGATACCGAGTTGATGACTCAAGGCAGGAAGAGGTGAAGTATAAACAAGGGTAGTTCAGGTGTATGACGTAGATGTAGTGGCGTGGGAAAAGACTAACGTTTGCACGAGAAGGCCCGTAGCTGCGGCCGAAGCCATCACCTTTGCAGTATGTGCTGTGAATGTAATGGCACTGTTAGTCGTTCGAGATTTAATAGGAAGCTTCGCATTTCTAGACAGTTTAAGTACTTCATAGAGATAGTTTTGATGATAATATAGGGGAAGAAGTGATGGCTGGGTAGAAATCATATTAACATGGTATATTTTTGTATGTATACATGTGTGTATGTAATGTATGTATGTATGTATGTATGTATGTATGTATGTATGTATGTATGTATGTATGTATGTATGTATGTGTGTATGTATGTATATATGTATGTATGTGTGTATGTTTGTATGTATGTATGTATGTATGTATGTATGTATGTATGTATGTATGTATGTATGTATGTATATATGTATGTATGTAATGTATGTAATGTATGTAATGTATGTAATGTATGTAATGTATGTAATGTATGTAATGTATGTAATGTATGTATGTATGTATGTAATGTATGTATGTATGTATGTATGTATGTATGTATGTATGTATGTATGTATGTATGTATGTATGTATGTATGTATGTATGTATGTATGTATGTTTGTATGTATGGATGTATGTAAGTATTTATGCATGTATTTATATATATATATATCTATCAGAGGGGTGGTCCAGTCAAAGAACGATTGGGCTTTTCACAGAAGAGAAATATATAAAGGAGGATCCCCAGTTAGAATGATGGATGAGTTAAAACGGAAATGGAAGCATATATAGCGCTCGATCAGATACAGCGATTGAACTTCCAGTGTAGATGAGTTGATTTGGTAGATAAATTCGTAATTTGATAACAGAGCGAGATTGATTTCATCTAGGAGTGGTTCAGGGTAACCACTCCTCTCTTCGCTACTGAGGTCACATTCAGCTGAATGAAAATGCCTGGCAACTGGCAAAATTAATGGATGTCATCAGGTGTGATAAGAGTTTAAGGATTTGTACGGGTGGTGAGTTAAACGAGTTTAGGAGCGACTTAATAGAGGAGTTGATAAAGTAGATGGATGGTGAAAGACTCAAATTTCTCAACGTCTGTTTAGAATTTAGATATGCAAATGTCCTGTTTTGCGAAGTACATGTTACAATGCTCCAGAATTAGCTGGTTTATAATATTTCTGTCAAGTTAGATCTATGTAGAAATAATTAGAAATTATAAGTTTATTCTTAAATCTGGTAGGGGGAACAGGACTTTAATCTTCCACTATACAACAGGTTGTTCAAGATAACAACCACACGAAAAATTGCATAACCGATATGGAGGCATTTGAGAAATAGACTGGAAAGCTGAGACCATAAACAAGACAGGTTGGAGGACTACAAGACAGGAGATAGAGAAAGCTTCTTGGGGAGAGTCTGCTGAGAAAGCTTCTTGGGCAGAGTCTGCTGAAAAAGCTTCTTAGGCAGAGTCTGCTGAGAAAGCTTCTTAGGCAGAGTCTGCTGAGAAAGTTTCTTGGGCAGAGTCTGCCGAGAAAGCTTCTTGGGCAGAGTCAGTAGAGAAAGCTTCTTAGGTAGAGTCTGCTGAGAAAGCTTCTTGGGCAGAGTCTGCTGATAAAGCTTCTTGGGCAGAGTCTGCTGAGAAAGCTTCTTTGGCAGAGTCTACTGAGAAAGCTTCTTAAGCAGAGTCTGCTGAGAAAGCTTCTTGGGCAGAGTCTGCTGATAAAGCTTCTTAGGCAGAGTCTACTGAGAAAGCTTCTTGGGCAGAGTCTGCTGAGAAAGCTTCTTGGGTAGAGTCTGCTGAGAAAGTTTCTTGGGCAGAGTCTGCTGAGAAAGCTTCTTAGGCAGAGTCTGGTGAGAAAGCTCCTTAGGCAGAGTCTGGTGAGAAAGCTTCTTGGGCAGAGTCTGCTGATAAAGCTTCTTGGGCAGAGTCTGCTGAGAAAGCTTCTTTGGCAGAGTCTGCTGTGAAAGCTTCTTGGGCAGAGTCTGCTGAGAAAGCTTCTTGGGCAGAGTCTGCTGAGAAAGCTTCTTGAGGCAGAGTCTGCTGAGAAAGCTTCTTGGGCAGAGTCTGCTGAGAAAGCTTCTTTGGCAGAGTCTGCTGAGAAAGCTTCTTTGGCAGAGTCTGCTGAGAAAGCTTCTTGGGCAGAGTCTGCTGAGAAAGCTTCTTGGGCAGAGTCTGCTGAGTAAGCTTCTTTGGCAGAGTCTGGTGAGAAAGCTTCTTGGGCAGAGTCTGCTGAGAAAGCTTCTTTGGCAGAGTCTGCTGAGAAAGCTTCTTGGGCAGAGTCTGCTGAGAAAGCTTCTTGGGCAGAGTCTGCTGAGTAAGCTTCTTTGGCAGAGTCTGGTGAGAAAGCTTCTTGGGCAGAGTCTGCTGATAAAGCTTCTTTGGTAGAGTCTGCTGATAAAGCTTCTTGGGCAGAGTCTGCTGAGAAAGCGTCTTTGGCAGAGTCTGCTGACCGAAATCTCTGCTCTCAAGACGTGGCAGTGGGACGGCGGCGGAGGGCAGATGGAACTGACCTGAGGCTGACGTAGATGAAGTAGATGAGGAGGTTGAATTGTAGATGGAGTTTATTTAGTAGAGGGGGAGGGATGGTCAGAGGAGATGAAAAAACATCGAATGGTATGATAGATTAGCTATTGTAAGATGGGGGAATTATACAGTATAGACCGAAAGACATGAGCTGTTAATGAAGTGGAAAGGATAGTTGCCGTAATTATAGGTCCATGAGACTGACGCTAACACATAGGAGATTTATTACACTCAAATATTTGTACTGGGAGATAGTAGAGTAAAATATTTAGTGAAATGAAGACATTTATGTATATAAAAAAAAGGTTAGGCCATAAACGGTTAAGGGTAAATACCTGTGATAGTTGTTCAATTACATAAAGGTAATATTTCTTGTTTCGGCCGAAGATGCTTCTCAGCTTAGAGTTGTCTGTAAACCATTCTTCAGTGTTAAAGAATAGTTTCTCTTCTAAAATTGAATAAACGGAGTTGTGTTTAATAGTTGAGGTCAGATGTGTGATTCACCACCATGGTCTTTGGATCACGTGTTGGACTCGTGATCGACAGCTATTTCCCTACCGGAAGAGAGCTCAGAGCTCGTATATCACCGATCTATGGGTAATACTGTGACCTTATACGCACACACACCCCAACTCCCCGCTCATGAGAGTTGGAGTAACAACCCGCAGCGCAGCGATACTGAAATTATTTCAGCCCTGGGTGGGATTCGAACCCGGACCTCCGTAGTGTAAGCCGGGAATTCTACCAACTGCGCTACGAGTTGTGTGTGTGTGGGGGGGGTTCATAGGCTGAAGAATGTGGTGACTATTTTTAAAAAATGACAAGAAGAGGGGAACAAACAACGAACACTGTAGATAACAGAGTAGTGTAAAGGTGACGGCACACTAGGCTAGCATGCTACTTGCTTTTGCTATTTCGTTTGAGCAGAAACAACTTTAGTTACAATATTCTAGATTGCCGTAACAGCATTTCAATAATATGTTTAACATGCGTGTGGGTTCAACTTCTATGAATTCGTAATTCACCTTATCAATACACGACCGAAGAGTAATTTGACATTTGGAATTTTGAAAAAAAAAAAAAAAAAAATTAACCGAAGTCGTTTCTACTCAAACGAAGTAGCAAAAGTAAATAGCATGCTAGCGAGAAACGCATAATGTGCCGCCGCAGCGAGAGAGTTGTGATTGGAGGAAGGAGAGCTGGAGGACGAGGAGGGTGATGGTGATGAAGAGCCTAGACCAGAAAGCACGTAGCTACGGCCGAAGCCGTCACCTTTGCCCTAAGTGTTTGGATTGTTGGGGCAGGTAAATGCTGTGAATGGGAGAGGAGTTCTGGACGCGGACCCACAACTAAGCAAATGGGAGGCCAGCACGCTTCCGTTTACCCCACCTGCGTCCTTTGAGGACGGCTAAAGACAAAATTGTGGAATTAATTTGAGTGAAAGAAAAGTGGGATTAGATCAAAGGATTACAAAGGCGGAGCATGCCGACAGGTGACCTTTTGGTCCATATCTAGGTCGGATGCGAAAAAAATCATAATAATGATAAAATAAAAAATAAAAAATATAATAATGTAAATAACAAATAAAATACACAAATAAATGCATAGGTATAGTTAAGTAATAAACAAACAGGTAAATAGTAAATAATAATAAATTAACATATAACTAATAATAAATGAAAATCAGACAGACAAATGATAACAAAACAAAAAAAATATATATAAAATAAATTATAATCATTACAGCATCAATTATATACATTACGCAAATGACACTCTCTCTAAGATTTCTTGCTTTGGTAAGGACTCGCAGTAAAGATTCATAAGTACGCATGTGTATTATACCTTGGCCCCGGCATTTCACCAGTGCTTCTGTCCTTAGAGACATATGGTGTCGATCCCGTACTTGAATCGTGATCGACAGCTATTGCCCTCCCGGATGAGACATCAGAGGTAAATAGTAAATAATAATAAATTAACATATAACTAATAATAAATGAAAATCAGACAGACAAATGATAACAAAACAAAAATATATATATATAAAATAAATTATAATCATTACAGCATCAATTATATACATTACGCAAATGACACTCTCTCTAAGATTTCTTGCTTTGGTAAGGACTCGCAGTAAAGATTCATAAGTACGCATGTGTATTATACCTTGGCCCCGGCATTTCACCAGTGCTTCTGTCCTTAGAGACATATGGTGTCGATCCCGTACTTGAATCGTGATCGACAGCTATTGCCCTCCCGGATGAGACATCAGAGGGCGTGCAATTCGATCTATGGAAATGAATTTGTGTGTCTGTCTTTATGTATATATGTATGTATGAATACATGTATGTATGTGTGTATGTAGGGATATATGTATCTATATGTATGCATGCGTGATTTTTTGTATGTATACACGTATTCATGTGTATATTTGTATGCGTATGAATGAGTGCAAGTATATATTGTATGTATATGTATAAATATATATATATATATATATATGTATATATATATATATATATTTATGTATGTATCTATGCATGTACGTATGTATGCTTGTATGTTTGTATATATATGTTATATACGTATGTATGTGTGTATATTATAAAGATGTGAATATGTACAGTATATGTAAATTTACATACACATAGTTACATGAATATGTACACACACACACACACACACACACACACACACACACACACACACACACACACACACACACACACACTCACACATATATATATATTTATATATATATATATATATATATATATATATATAAGTGTAGTTATAGGCATCTGGGATTGAATGTAATGAGAAGATTATGCCTACGGCTTTGTATGGGGGAGGGACATGAGATTTAAGAGAGGCAGAGGGGAAAATTTTGAATGTGTTTGAGATCAAATGTCTGAGAAGTATGGTAGAGGTTACTAGATTAGATAGAGTGAGAAACGAGGAGGTGAAGAGGAGAGCAGGAGTGGAAAAGGAGATGATAGAGCTGATGAAAGAGCATTGGGATAGTTTGGACATATGGAAAGAATGAGTTAAGTAAAATGAGTAAAAGTCGTGTGGAAGGCAGAGGTAGAGGAAATGAATTTTAGGGGACGACCGAGGATGAGGTGGATTGATGGGGTGAACGGGGCCGTTGAACAAAAGAGGAATGTCTGTTGAGTAAGGAAGGGAGAAGACAGGAGATAGGATGAGTGGAGAGTGGCTGTGTATAAATGATACTCTTATGCAAGAGGGGGAGGGGCGGGGGATGGGGT
>NC_134777.1:21496261-21508761 GCF_046742065.1 Oratosquilla oratoria | reverse complement strand
GTCTCGTGAGGCACTCACTGTCTGCGACGCGACGGCCGGAACGGCGCTAGTCAGCCTCCGTGCAAGCGTGGGCGGACGACGGGAGCAAAAACGGGTGAGGGCGTGAAGGTTAAGGATGTGGGTGGGTCCTTGACTGAGTGGGTGGGAGTTGGGTGCGTTAGGGAGGGGGGGAGGGGGGAGCGAGGAGCGGTGTTCTTCCTGAGGAGGGCCGCGATTCGCCGTTTAAATGTCGTTTCGACAAACGCTAGGCGATATTTTTCACTTAAGGATGGATACCTTACGAGTACATCTTACTCTTGCACCTTTCGTCAAGGTACACACACACACACACACACACACACACACACACACACACACACACACACACACACACACACACACACACACACACACAGTCCGCTCGTGACCTCAGCTAGAGACCTCGTTTTTCTGCACAGACACCAGCTAGTGAATACCTGTGAATTTTATATCTCCGAATAGTGTTAAGTGATTGTGTTGTGTTTTTGTAATTGTATACGTATAGCGCTATACAGTTACAGATATAAGATAAAGTGCAGGGTTCTATTTAATTTCAAAACAGTTTTCTGTTACCGTATTCCAAAGGTAGGAGAAATAGTATAAGGTAAGCAGAGTAAGCTTCGCGTATTTAGTTTATTAGAGACCGCTTTGATTTTTTGTTGTTGTTGATTTGTATTTTCTCTTTGCCGTTTTTATTGCTAAAGGGGGAGCGAAATGGCTTGTGAAGGTTGCGTGAACCTAGAGGTCCGTCTCAGGATGTGTGAGGAGGAAATTCGGCTTCTCAGGAGTGCGCTCCGTGAGAAGAATGAACCCTCCCCACAACCCAAAGAGCGTTCCACTTCTTCACCTACTGTCACTGCCATGAGCGAGTGGCGCTCCGTGGGGTCCCGTTTGTCGAGCCCGCGTTCGGTAGACGTGTGCCCTGTGGAGCAACCGCTGGCTCTAGTCAATCGTTTTGCTCTACTGGAGGATGAAGTGGCTGAAAACCAGGAGTTCTTGGTGGTGGGGGACTCCATGGTTCGAGGCTATGACGACATCCTGCAGCGAAAGACTAAGCGACGTTGCAAGCTTGTATGTCAACCGGGCCGTGGGATCGTTGATTGTACCCGGTCCATCAGGGAGCAAGGACGGAAGAACACGGTTACGATTGTACATACGGGTAGTAACGATGTAGGTAGGGTGAGATCAGAGGAGCTTGTTCGGAATTACAAGGTCCTCCTTCAGGAGATGAAGGAACGTGGGAGCCGTCACGTAGTCTGTGGGATCCTCCCGAGGATCTACGCAGGTTCGTGTTGGAACAGTAGAGCCATAGGGATCAATGATAGGATATCGCAGTTGTGCACACAATTGGGATACCACTTTCTTGATCCTTGGTATCTCTTTTCTAGGCGCCATGACCTTTACGCTTCTGATGGGATCCACCTTACCCGCAGAGGCAAAGATGTTCTTACAAACCTCATTGTGGGAGTTTGTAATGAACCAGCTCCTTTTTTAGGGTAGAAGGCCAGAGGGAGGGGGAAATAGAATGTACTTGGGAAAACAGTGTAGAGTATAGCATTAATGTAGAACAATGTACCAGTATAGGACAAAATATAATTTTAGGATATAATGTCGCTAGAGGACGAAATGTCACATTAGGATGTAATGTCTTAGGACAAAATGTCGCAATGGGATATAATGACAGTGGAGGACAAAAGATCACGATGGGAAGTAATGATAAAGGAGAACAAAATATCACGATAGGATGTAATGATAATGGAGGAGAAAATATCACGGTAGGATATAATGTCATTGAAGGCCAAAATGTAATTTTAGGAAGGGATACCGGACAGAATGTCAATGAAGGCCAAAATATCATGATAGGATGTAATATCGCTAGAGGACGAAATGACACATTAGGATGTAATGTCTTAGGACAAAATGTCACAATGGGATGTAATGACAGTGGAGGACAAAAGATCACGATGGGAAATAATGATAGTGGAGAACAAAATATCACGATAGGATGTAATGATAATGGAGGAGAAAATATCACGGTAGGATATAATGTCAGTGAAGAACAAAATATAATTTTAGGAAGAGATACCGGACAGAATGTCAATGAAGGCCAAAATATCAAGATAGGATGTAATGACAGTGGAAGACAAAATATCACGATGGGATGTAATTATAGTGGAGGAAAAAATATCACGGTAGGATATAATGTCACTGGAGGACAAAATATAATTTTAGAAAGGGATGCCGGACATAATGTCACTGAACGACGGGAGGCCGGCGTGAATCACGGTGACGTAGGGGGACAAAATGTACAAAATAGATCGGATGACCGTAATCGACCAGATGTCCGTGATGGGGGAAATGTTAATTTTGATAGGAGAAATGTTAATGAGGCATTGAATGTCAATGAAGGACCAAATAATAATAATATAGAGCAAGGCATAAATAAAAAACAAAATGATAATATAAGATATGATATTGAAACTCAAAATGTGTCAAAAAGAAATAATCAGGAGTTTCTTAAAACTATGTACTTTAATGCTCGTAGTATTAGGAACAAATTTCAAGAAATACAGGCGTATGTCAAAAGCGAAAATTTCGATATGATAGGAATAACTGAGACATGGTTAAATGGTACAGAGTTCGAAGCTGAATTTAGTATTGCGGGATTTAAACACTTTCATCAGGATAGAAACCACAAGAAAGGTGGGGGTGTTCTATTGTACGTTAAAAACAATGTTCATGCTTGTGTTTTAGAGAAAGTGAAACAGGATGCATATGACAGTTTGTGGGTTGAGTTAACCCAAACAAATGGACAAAAAATGAATATAGGTGTAATATATAGGCCAAAGACATTATCATTAGCAGACGACAAACTGTTATTTCAAGAACTGTCTAGTTTCTGCAACCGGGATTTATTGATAATGGGTGATTTCAATTTTACTGACATTGATTGGATGACCCTTGAACATGGCCATATAGGTAGTCGCTTGATTGATTTTCTTGGTGACAATTACTTAATTCAGCATGTAAAAGAGCCCACAAGATATGGAAACTTACTCGATTTATTGATCACTAGCCGCGAAAGCATGGCAACTGATGTAGAAGTCGGTGAATCTGTTGCAAATAGCGATCACAACTTAGTCAGATTCAAACTCCTAAACAATTTTAGAATAGATACTTGTGCTTCTAAAATACCCGATTTCAGTAAAGCTCAGTTCATAGAACTACGTCAGGAGCTTCAGCTTACAGATTGGGAGGAAAAATTAAACGAAAGGCCTGTAGATCAGATGTGGGAAATATTTCAAAATACGCTCACTAAGATGATTCAAACTTACATTCCTTTTAAGGACAGACGTCCCCCAAATCAGGCTCGCCCAAAGTGGCTCGACAAAGAAACTGAAAAAAGTATTGCTAAAAAGAGACAGGCTTATAAGAAATATAAGTGCTCGGGTGCATCTAATGACTATGAAAGTTATGTATCAATACAGAGAGATTTAAAAAAGACAATAAGAAAAAGAAAACGACAATACGAAATGAACATCGCTGAGAAATCCAAAGAGAATCCCAAAGAATTCTATAGTTACATTAGAGATAAAAAGGTTGTTAGGAATCACATTGGTCCACTATTATCTGCTGACGGTCAACTTGAATATTCAAATGAAGGAATGTGTAATCTCTTAAACAATTATTTTAGCTCGGTATTCGTAAACGAAACACCTCAAAGTGAATTCCAAACTGAAACCTGTGAAAAGTCTGGGGTAAACTTACTCACTACGGTAAATATAACAAAAGAAACAATTAAAAGGTGTATAGACAAACTCAAAGTTAATAAAACACCAGGGCCTGACGGTTGGCATCCAAGAATCTTAAAGGAAATGAAAAATGAGATTGTTGTTCCATTAGAAATTATTTTCAAGAAATCCATCATATCCGGAGATGTCCCAAGAGAATGGAAGCTAGCTAACGTTACTCCCATATTCAAAAAAGGTGACAAAAAGAAACCAAATAACTATAGGCCTATTAGTTTGACTTCGATCGTGGGAAAAATAATGGAAACTATCATCAGAGATGCTATCGAATATCATTTAGAAAGTAACCGTTTGATAAATGATAGCCAACATGGTTTCAGACGGAAACGTTCTTGCGTGACTAACTTACTCGAATTCTACAACACAGTTGTCTCGAATTATGACAAAAGAAACAATATAGATTTAATATATCTAGACTTTGCAAAAGCTTTTGATACTGTCCCACACGAAAGACTACTTAGTAAATTAGCTTTGCATGGAATAAGTGGTAGCCTATTAGGTTGGACTAGTAATTGGTTGAAAGGTCGAAAACAGAGAGTTGTTTTAAATGGAAAAACTTCTGGATGGAAAAGTGTTGCAAGTGGAGTTCCTCAGGGTTCCGTTCTTGGGCCACTTCTATTCATAGTATATATAAATGATATAGACCATGGACTAAAATCTACTGTTTCCAAATTTGCTGATGATACAAAACTGTGCGGAGTGGCAAATGATCACTCAAACCAATTAGATATTCAAGAAGATTTAGATAAATTACAGCAATGGTCAGAAAAGTGGCTAATGAAATTTAACACAAGTAAATGCAAGGTAATGCACATAGGTAAAAATAACAGCAAGTACGATTACAAGTTATTTGGAAATTCGTTAACAAAAGTGGATAGTGAAAAAGATCTCGGCGTAATTATCAGTAACGACCTCAAATCATCCAAGCAGTGTATTTCAGCCTCTGAGAAAGCTAATAAGATTCTGGGATTGATTGCGCGATCTTTTGATTTCAAAAGTCCATCACTCATTAACAAGCTATATAAATCGTTAGTTCGTCCACATTTGGAATATGCTGTTTCCGTATGGTCACCGAATCTCATTAAAGACATTGACAGACTGGAAAAAGTACAACGGCGAGCCACAAAACTGATTCCAAATATCAAAAATAAATCATACGAAAATCGACTTAAGCACATGAATCTGTTTTCCCTAAAAAAGCGTAGACTCAGAGGTGACTTGATACAGGTCTTTAAGATTTTAAAGGGAATTGACAACATCAAAAGTGACAAAATTTTCAGACTGAATGAGAATCAGACAAGAAACAATGGTCTCAAACTGTCCGGAAATAGATTCAATTTGGAAGTAGGTAGAAACAACTTTGCCAACCGTGTAGTTAATGAATGGAATAAACTTCCTGCACAGGTAGTGCAATGTAGTTCAGTTCGAAGCTTTAAGAATCATTTAGATAAATACCTAAGTAAGATGCTGTAATTATTATAATTTATGTTATAATTTGTCTGTCTGATTTTCATTTATTATTAGTTATATGTCAATTTATTATCATTTACTATTTACCTGTTTGTTTGTTATTCAACTATACCAATGCATTTATTTATGTATTTTAATTGTTATTTACATTGTTATAGTTTTAATTTATTATTAATATGCTTTTTTTTTTTTTTTTTATTTTTTTTTTTTTTTTTTTTTTTTTTTTTTTTTTTTTTTTTGCATCCGACCTAGATATGGATCAAAAGGTCTCCTGTCGGCATGCTTTGCCTTTGTAATCCTTTGTAACATACACACACACACACACACACACACACACACACACACACACACACACACACACACACACACACACACACACACACACACAACACGTACACACGCTTTCTACCTTGAAGAAATTCAGATTTGACCTTGTCTTCTTCTAGTTATGCTCGTGTGGTTCACTTGCTTATCCATAAAATCTACCAGTAATTTTCATAAGTATTGAAATGAAGTCAATTTATGAAAATATTTTTTTATTATTACATTCAACAGGACTGATGAAAAGCTTTAAATGTACCGCCATATGACTTAAGAGGGGAATCGAGCGGTTATGACAAGGTTTAAAAGTATTTTATCAGCAATAATCTGTGTTTCTAAACGAAAGTCATAGAAATGTTATAACATTTATGATTAGGTGAGGGCGAGAGTTAAAACATTAAGATAGATAGGACGTATTGAATTAAAGTAAGAATTAATTGCTAAAGGGTCACATGGACTTAGTAGTGAATGAACTATGTTAGGATTAGGATTTGGATTAGAACTCGTTAAGGATTAGATTATGGGGATTTGGGTAAAAGAGTAATAGACAAGATTGGGAATGTCGATTCGGTGTAGCAAAGAACGGATACGAACGTGAAGGGTAAGGTTCAAGGTTCAAGGTTGTGAGCTTTTGTGAAGAAAAAGAATAAGCTTGGATAACACACCATAAAGGATGATAAAGAAAGGCTAATCGAAAAGACAAGTCAGTGTTTGTGAAAGGACGAAGACTACCTACGGAAAAAAAGGAGCCTCATTCTCGGTAAAAACGTCGACTGGGTACAATAAAAACAATTCAACGAGGGTAGGAAAAAAAAGGGTCGCAGACGGAAGTATGTAGGGTAGGGTGTTGGGAAGAGGGAGAAAGAAGAAGGGGAGGAGAGGAATGGGGAGGGGGGTGGGGGGAGGAAGAAAATAAGGAGGAATGGACGCAGAGAAAGGGAAAATGGGGAGGAAGTTGGTTGAATAGGAAAATTGTCGTTGGGAAGGAAGTGGCTCAAATAAGGAAGGGGAATTTGGAAGAGATTGGTCGGAGTGGGAGGAGTAGGGTAAAAAAAGAGAGTTTAGGGTGGAGGGGGAAAGAGTGGAGATAGTGGCTTAAGGAGTGAAAAAAAAACGAGAGTACAGGAAATGGAGGGAACAGAAATCATGTAGAAACAGAAAAAATATAAATCACGAAACTCATGATAAAAAGATACACATGAGAGTGAATATGCATTAATAGTACTTGGCCCTACTGGCTTAAGGAATAAAAAAAAAAAACGAGAGTACAGGAAATGGAGGGAACAGATAGCATATAGAAACAGAAAAAAAAAACGAAATTCGTAATAAAAAGATACACAAGAGAATGAATATGCATTAATGATACTATTCAAAGAACTTATGGCCCTACTGGCTTAAGGAATGAAAAAAGAGAGTACAGGATATGGAGGGAGCAGAAAGCATGTAGAAACAGAAAAATATATATTACGAAACTCATGATAAAAAGATACACAAGAGAATGAATATGAATTAATAGTACTATTCAAAGAACTTATGGCCCTACTGGCTTAAAGAATGAAAAAAAAAAAGAGTACAGGAAATGGAGGGAACAGAAACCATGTAGAAACAGAAAAAAATAAAAATTACGAAACTCGTGATAAAAAGATACACAAGAGAATGAATATGCATTAATAATACTGTCCAAAGAACTTACGGCCCTACTTGCTTAAGGATAAAAAAAAAAAAAATAAAAAAAAAGAGAGTACAGGAAATCGAGGGAAGAGAAAGCATGTAGAAAAAAAAAGTTACGAAATTCATGATAAAGAGATACACAAGAGATGAATATGCATTAATAGTACTATTCAAAGAACTTATGGCCCTACTGGCTTAAGGATTGAAAACAGAGTACAGGAAATGAAGGGAACAGAAAACATGTAGAATCAGAAAGAAAAATTAATTACGAAACTCATGACAAAGAGATACACAAGAGAATGAATACGAATTAATAGTACTGTTTAAAGAACTTACGGCTGTATTGGAGGATCAGACTTTAACGCGCAATAGAACAAGGAGACGGATGAGACTTTTTATTTCCCACCGAACGAATAATATGTAAACCCACGAGAATCAATGCTTTAATAGTAGACCGAACTTGTTGGAATAAGGGAAACTATAATGTACACTTTAAACCCACTATCGGAGGAATGATATCAGAAGTCCAGGAGATCCGTATATTTCGACTACTAACTGTACTCCTCTTCAGCAGAATGTTGGAATAGAATGTAGTATGGTCTACACTAGGCAATCAGACTTTAATCCCTAGTGAAATGATTGTTCACAGAGGCGATAGAACAAAGAGATGGATGATAGACTCCCGTCTCTTCCACTGAATGACTATTGGAAAAACCCAAGAGAATGTTAATAGTAGACTCAACTTGTTGAAAGAAGGATACAGAGCTAGATACTCCGCAAGCTCCCAGACAATCCTTAGAAATAGACTGAAATATAAATGGAAACATATAAATGAATGAATGGATAGATAAATATATGAATAAATAAATACACAAATAAACAAATAAGTAAATAGATAAATAGAAATGAATAAATAGATAAATAAGTACATAGATAAATAGATAAACAAACAAATGAATAATAGATAAATAAATAAATAAATAAATAAATAGATAAATAAATAGATAATAGAATGCATGGCAAAATTTACCATAACAATTTCTCACGTACACTGTCATATATACGATGTCACTTAACTGGCCGTGTTCGTGGAATTCCCACGGTCAGGTTTGCTGGTACACAATAAAAAAGACAACACTGTATTCTGACAAATAGAAGACATGATCTATCCTATGATTTTTTAACGTCTAAACGTAATCTATATTAACGTAACGGCACACTTAAGAATCTCGCTAGAATGCTACTTGCTTTTGTTATTTCGTTTGAGTAGAACCGACTTCAGTTAAAAAATTTTTTCTTCAAGTTTCCAAATGTCAAATTACTCTTGCACCATGTAGTTAGAAGCTGAATGACGAACTAAGACACTAAGACTTACGAATGTAAAGGGGCATTTAGACGGCCAAACGGTTTGACAAACCCGGTTTGTCAAACAAGTGTTTGAAGTGATGTTTGACCGTGTCACTAGTGTATTTGGTTGTCAAACACGTTCGACAAACGTGTTTGACGGCCAAACACCCCATTCACACGGTCAAACATCACTTCAAACACTTGTCTGACAAACCGGGTTTGTCAAACTGTTTGACCATGTAAATGGCCCTTAATACACTTTGTTGAGATGTTCTTACGGAAACCTAGAATATTGTAACCGAAGTCATTTTTACTCAAATGAAGTAGCAAAAGTGAGTAGCAAACTAGCCAAGTGTACCACCACGTTTACTGAGTAAGCTGGGGATCTCATGTCAGGGAATACATAAATGTTAACAAGGTCATCACCTTTACCCTGCGTGTTTGGATTTCAAGGGCAATCAGAAGTCACTGAGAGCTGTGAGGTTCGAACTCGGGTCTTTGTGCAAGGCATAATTGAGCCAACGATCGTCACATATCGATAAATACACAGGTTATTGAAAAAATGTACTCTAATTTTTTCGTAACGTTATTTCATCTATTAGTCGGTGTTTTAGCTGTATTTGGAAATGGTGGTTATCAGTTTGAAATCAAAGTAATTTTTTTCCCCTCGTCTAGTCTAGTCCCCCCTGCGTGTTTGCAAATATCCAGACTGACAGCCGAGGCATTTACCTATGCATTATGTGGCGAGTCCAGGGTTTCATAGGAAGGTTAGAATAAATCTAGGTTCACTACTTTATAGAGATAATGGTTTTTCAATGTAAAAAGGAAACAGTATGCAAGTAAGCAAATGAATGAATAAATTATGCAGTAATGAATTAATGAATGGATTAACAAGTAAATAGAAATAAAAATAAATGGATAAAAATTTAAATAAATGAGTAAATCAACAGGGATATTAACTGATTGGTTGATTGATTGATCAATTAATAGATGGATGAAGAGATAAGTAGATTAAAAAGGAATGCATGAATATATAAATAGGTAGATAAGTAGATAAGTTAATGAATAATGGTATTTCGATATGAGTAGATACATAATAATCATAATTAGATAAAAAATAAAAATAAGAATAATAAATGCATAAAGGTAGGTAAATGAATTGATAATAAATGAATAAATATTTATTCTACAAAAGTAGCAGTTTTCCTTTTTCTGTAAACGTAGTACAAGAATCGACTCAATTTCATACTCCCAAATACTGAGCAAGAGTGATAGAATATGAAGATTATACTAAAGGAGTTACTTAATTCCATATGTATTACGTTGAAGGATAGCCTGGACAAATGACAGCCACCATTAGCCTTTGAGGCTGGTCGATATTCTTTAATCTGAATCACCTTTGAAGTAAAAGAAATACAACTTTATTGCCTTCATGAGGCACTACACTGATTGGTCAGCTATTTTGTTAAGATCCTGTTTTGATATTAAGCTTGGCTTCTTCAAAGAATTATAGCCTTACTCTGTCTGGTATCATGATGATGATACGATGCCACGTTCATCATTCTGCTCAGTAATGATTATATCATTACTATTGATGGCAAATATAGCTGGACTGGAACCTAAATCTCTGGAGATATTACTAGAGAATGAGGCTCATTCAAAGACATTTTCGTTGATATTCGTTCGCTGAAGCCTACGCTTTAGCCAGTCTGCAGTCCATCTGTGATTTGCTTGGTTTCAGTCATGGGTGTGGGGGGAGCCAATGGGCCGAAGATTCCCTTGCAGGCATCAGTGACTTTCAGAACTTGTGTACCATTTGACAGATATCAGCAGAAATGAGAGTGTAGCCTCGTTCTTTTGTATTCACTCTTTGTTCCTGATTAATGGTTGTTCCTTTCAGCAAGGCTTCTTAGATTGTCAATACTCGTAAATAGTAATAGTTCTGCTTAAACTTTACGTGGTAGCTTTCAGTATATAGATCCATTTTAGCTTATGTATGTATCCATGTATACATACATACATACATACATACACACACACACACACACACACACACACACACACACACACACACACACACACACACACACACACACACACACAGACACACACAGACACACACGCACACACATACACACATATACATACATTCACATATACATATATATACATATATATATACATACATATATATATATATATATGTATATATATATATACAGAAGGCAAGATCACTCTAAGAGAGAAAAATACGACAAGAAGCTCTGTCATAACAAGCTTGCCATTCATTTTAATGAAGTATGCTTGAGGGAAAACCTCCTGCCCATTTACACCATATATATATATATATATATATATATAAATATATATATATATATATATATATATATATATATATATATATATATATATATATGTGTGTGTGTGTGTGTGTGTGTGTCTCTGTGTGTGTGTGTGTGTGTGTGTGTGTGTGTGTGTGTGTGTGTGTGTGTGTGTGTGTGTGTGTGTGGGTCTGTGTGTGTGTGTGTGTGTGTGTGTGTGTGTGTGTGTGTGTGTGTGTGTGTGTGTGTGTGTGTGTGTTATTTCTATAAATAAATTATGTCATGTCGTAAAGTGGAGTGTGGCATCTTCGTAGAAGAGGTGTCTGGATCAAAACCAGGCTGGCCTTCTTCAGTTTCGGTGTGTGTGTGACCTGGTTACACACTCGTTCATATACTGCTCATGTCAAAGATCATTAAGCTTGGTGATCCGGTTGGTTACTGGGCAATCTGGGTACTTAAAAAAAAAAAAAAAAAAAAAAAAAAAAAAAATAGAATAAATAAATAGAATAAATAAATAAATAAAAAGTCTGCTCGGCTATTTCGATGTCGAGGTTTTTTCCCTCACATTAATACAGTCACCAGGGTGCATTCTGAATAATGGTGTAAATTTAAGTATGCATCAAAAAAGTTAATCAAGCCATGTTCCGTTCTTGTGTCTATCCTTTTTGATGCTTCGGGGTGAATGATGTTGCTTCTTTTCTGCAAAAATGAAGTTGCAAACGCAACATATATCAACTTATTCTATTATCGCACTTCTAACATGTCTGACCAATAATGCTTCCCAGTCAATCAGATATCCTTGTTAATAGAGTTGAGTTGTTTCAGAAGATATGGAAACTATAATAATAATAAAAAAAGATGATAACTAGTCGTACGCAAGAAAATGTTTATTTTCTTCATTGCCTAATTACACAGCACCAAACAAATAACCAAAAAAAGTAAAGTTACAGCATATATTCAGTAGAATTTACGATCTTCTAATGTTTCTGCAAACAAATAATATAGCTTGATTTCTTTTCTTCATAAAAACACTGAATAAGAATAGATAGATAAAGTAGAGAGATTAATGAATAGATGAATATGTTCATACATACACACACACACACACACAAATAAATATATATATATATATATACATATATATATATATATATATATATACACACACATATATATATATAAGATTGAAGGTGAAAGAAGTAGACGAGGAGTAGTGGGAGAATTTCACGCCTTAACGTTTCGACCCGCAGGGTCTTGATCACAAAGCTAACAACTCAAACGTAACAGGATATTTTATACACGGACGGGTCATCTTATGGGACGCTTCGGAGAGCTTGTTATTTTATTTGCGTATTCATATTTTGATGAATCTGGTCGCGGACTTAATAAAAGGATAAATGAACATAAAAATGACGTAAAAGCCCATAGGACATCTAACTCCATAGTAATACATGTGGATAAACATGGTCACTTTCCAGACTGGAACAACACAACCGTATTAAATAAAGGATCATCCAAGAAACTAAGGAAGACAATTGAGGCA
>NC_134777.1:21468761-21476261 GCF_046742065.1 Oratosquilla oratoria | reverse complement strand
TACGCCATAAGCTAAGCACACCTAAGCACACAACAACATGGGTGTATCTCTTAATATAAAAAAATTTAATGGTTGCTTACGCCGTCCGGTGGTAATTCGGTCACACCTTCGCGTTTGGTGGTAAATCGGTTACACCGCCAACTACGGTGAAGAAGAAGAACTCGAAGAAGAAGAAGAACTCGAAGAAGAAGAAGAAGAGGAAGAACTCGAAGAAGAAGAAGAAGAAGAAGAAGAAGAAGAAGAAGAAGAAGAAGAAGAAGAAGAAGAACTCGAAGAAGAGGAAGAAGAAGAACTCGAAGAACTCGAAGAAGAAGAAGTAGAACTCGAAGAAGAAGAACTCGAAGAACTCGAAGAACTCGAAGAACTCGAAGAACTCGAAAAAGAAGAACTCGAAGAACTCGAAAAAGAAGAACTCGAAGAACTCGAAAAAGAAGAACTCGAAGAACTCGAAAGAGAAGAACTCGAAGAAGAACTCGAAGAAGAAGAACTCGAAGAAGAAGGAGAACTCGAAGAAGAAGAACTCGAAGAACTCGAAGAAGAACTCGAAGAACTCGAAGAAGAACTCGAAGAACTCGAAGAAGAACTCGAAGAAGAATTCAAAGAACTCGAAGAAGAACTCGAAGAAGAATTCGAAGAACTCGAAGAAGAACTCGAAGAAGAACTCGAAGAAGAACTCGAAGAAGAATTCAAAGAACTCGAAGAAGAACGCGAAGAAGAACTTTATTTTCCAAAAAAGGGGCGTAGCCCAAGGCGCGCAGCGCCCGCGCCTAAGGCGCAGCGCCGCAGGCCAAGTGTGAAGCACCAGCGGAGAAGGTACGAAGAAATCGGCATTTCTGGAAGTGGGTTACTGATGTGAAGAAGATTAAACCTTCCAACCTCCTACTCCGAAAATATTTACGAAATATTGCCAAGAGAATCTTTCCCAAATGTTAACAAGAGAATCTTTACGAAATATTACCAAAAGAATCTTTACGAAATAACGCTAAGAGAATCTTTACGAAATATTGTCAAGAGAATCTATATACATAAAAACGGAATTACGGAATTCTGACAAAAGAATCTTTACGAAATATTAATGAGAAAATATTTGCGAAATATTGCCAAGAGAATCTTTACCAAATGTTAACAAGAGAATCTTTACGAAATATTACCAAGAGAATCTTTACGAAATATTGCTAAGAGAATCTTTACGAAATATTGCCAAGAGAATCTCCACTCCACTAACATAAAAAGATATTTCTCTAATACGTAAATAATATTACCATGGAAAAAGAAAGTGGTGCTAACAAGAAAAAGAGAATCTTTACGGAATTTTGACAAAAGAATCTTTACGAAATATTAATGAGAAAATATTTACGAAATATTGCCAAGAGAATCTTTATTAAATGTTAACAAGAGAATCTTTACAAAATATTACCAAGAGAATCTTTACGAAATATTGCTAAGAGAATCTTTACGAAATATTGCCAAGCGAAGCGAAGCGAGCTACGCCGTAGGCCAAGCACACCTGGCGAAGCCAGGTTCGGGTGCTTGTACTATACATTTTTGTATGCCTACATTTTTATGTAAAAATGTTTTCGGATAAATGAATTGGAGAATATATATATGTATATATATATATGCATATACATATACATATAAATTTTTGTACACCTAAATTTTTATGTAAAAATGTTTTCGAATAAATGAATTGGAGAATATATGTATATATATATATATATACACATATATATATATATATATATATATATACTGTATATACATATGTATATATATATATATGTATATATATATATATATATATATATGTATATATAATATGCATATACATATACATTTTTGTGCACCTACATTTTTATGTAAAAATGTTTTCGGATAAATGAATTGGAGAATATATATATGTATATATATATATATATATATATATATATATATATATATATATATATATATGTATATATATATATATATGCATATACATATACATATACATATACATTTTTGTACACCTACATTTTTATGTAATTTTTTTTAATAAACGAATTGGAGAATATATACATATATATATATGTATATGTATATATATATATATATATATGTATATATATATATATATTATATATATATATATATTTGTCTATATATATGTTTATAATATATATATATATATATATATATATATATATATATGTGTGTGTGTGTGTGTGTGTGTGTGTGTGTGTGTGTGTGTGTGTGTATACATTTTTGTACACCTTCATTTTTATGTAAAAGTGTTTTCGAATAAATGAATTGGAGAATATATGTATACATATATATATACATATATATATACATATATATATATACACATATATATATATATATATATATATGTGTGTGTGTGTATACATATATATATATATATATATATCTGTAAATATATGCATATACAAATATATTTATACAAGCTTATATGTCTGTATTTTGATATAAGACTGTTTTCGGACGATTTAATTGGAAAACGTAAACACGGACATAGCAAGGTCTATTTAATATTCTAATGTCTCGCTCAAACCGGAACTTCCTCAGCGAGTGACTTTTCAAGGTCAAGACGAGTGTTTACGTGCAAAGCTGGAGTCACCGTCCCCGACGTCGCTTCGGGAGGGCCACTCCTTCACAGCCTCAGCTGCTCCCTTGCTCTACCGATAACGCTGACTGTCCTCCTGAAGTCCTTAAAAGCCACCGCGATGATTTGAGGCATTTTACGTTTAAACATAACCGATTTCTCCAGATCATTTTGTTAATTTGTTGTATCATCTTGTAAAGATCTCCTACCCGTCTCCAGTTCGGTAGATTTCCGCTTTTCAGTATGAATATCTAATAGGTTGGGTGCTTCATGAATTTCCATGTTGTTTGTGTTCTCGTAGATTCGTTCGGTTGTAGTTTGCAATTTATGAATTTCTTTAAATACAGTAAACAAAAATTTACGGGAATGATGTCCTTCTTTACAGGATGCTGGGGACTGATGTGATCGACGCTATAAAGAGGATTAAATCTTATTGTGTAAGGTTACAAGAACTCCCTAGATCAGATCCGGCCTATGAGAATAAAGTCAAAGGTGAGTAGCAGGAGATAAGAAAATGATAAGCGATAAATTGAAAAGTAATAGATTTGTAATACATTGGTATAGAAAAATGCAGCACAGGAAATGAGTTGCTTTATAAGTCAACTGTTATAAGGTAATACGAATTAAAAGACAAGTGGAAACCGGAGATGGTGACGCTATCTGAGAAACTGGAAATATGTCCATATTTCTTCACTTCCATTTATGGTGCAATCCTGTGTACTGACACTTGGTCCCCGGACTACTGAATGTTGTTGTAATACTGAATTAGCGTGTCTGAGCTTTGTAGCTTCATTATCAAAGAAACAAAGATGTATTGTTCCGAAAAAGGAAAATATTTCTTGATATTAGGAAATTAAGCCCCACCATGCAGTCAAGATTCTCGTCAAAGGTTGTGAATTTAAAATACAAAACTGTATAGGCTCAACTTCTCGTAGTTCGTCCTTCGGCTTCTCAATATATGACAGAAAAATGATTTGACATTTGGGGACTCGAAAAATATAAGATTATAACCAAAGTCACTTGTATTCGAACGTACTTACCTGAATCGTGTATGTATGACAGTGGCTTTGATAATAGATGTAAGAGCTCGGAAAAAGGAGGTCATTTTGTACGTAAATACCAGAACTACGAGGTCGTTTTGTACGTAAATACCAGAACTTCCGGGCAAGGAAGTTCTTTTCTACAACGCGTTCGAGTAACGGGACAGAATGAGCGGGGAAGTGACCTTGTCTGGTGTCTAAACCTTCAGGAAAAACATTTCCAATGACCTTTCCTTATTCAACGCTACAGCGCGTTGGGCTTCCTCCTCGTTTCGTAGCTCTTATATTTTATATTATCTGAAGGATAATAACAAACATTGCTTGTATTAGCTTAGGGCTTTGGCTGCAATTGGACGTCTTCTGGTATGAAATCCTTAAATTTTCCTCGTTAAGTGACCTAGTGGACAGAGGTCTGAGAAAAATTGGAGGAATTCTTCATGAGACCAAAAGAAGAAGGAGGATGAGG
The DNA here is from genome assembly GCF_046742065.1 of Oratosquilla oratoria. Taxonomy (NCBI): domain Eukaryota; kingdom Metazoa; phylum Arthropoda; class Malacostraca; order Stomatopoda; family Squillidae; genus Oratosquilla; species Oratosquilla oratoria. The sequence goes on along the minus strand of NC_134777.1, from coordinate 21,472,150 downwards.
AGGAAGGGGTCAGAAGACGTATTTCATTGACTTCATTCGGTATGGGGTCCTGCCTTCAGGTGAATAAAGTTGTCTGGGGTACAACAGATCAAGATATTCATAATACGACGTCGTTTCTTCAACTCCCTTCAACCAAATAAAATCGCCTGACATTAACCAGAATGAAGACTTTAGAGCACACCAGTGTAGCAAAGATATCTACAAGACCCCACCATACGGGGTTGTATGACGAAGGGTTTCTTGGGCGACTCGTTGCATGACCTTGGTCGTAGGTTGAGGAGGGCGGTACAAGTGAAGATGAGGTAGGTCGGCAATAAGAAGGAAACTGCTGGCTTAGGAGTTCTTGGATAGGTCAGGAAGTTGCTGCAAATACTCTCCAAGGACGAGTCTGTCTGATTGATGTATTATCGATTGTACATCTTTTTACCTAATCGATATCTTGCGTAAGATCATCATAGTGATGTTATGGTTAGGCTGGAGAACAAGGTTAGTGGTTGTATAATGAGTCAATATAGTGTGTATTGATGAAGGCTGGGGAAAATGATGCTATATTGAATCAGTAGAATGAGTATAGTGATGTGGAAGTGAGATTTTTGATGATGAATTAGGAGAGACGGATGAATTAAGTGATGTTGAAGAAGGTTAGTACAAGAATTATAACAACGTAAAGATATAATATACAGGATATAGTTAGTGATGATGCAAAGGTAAAATATGGTTTCAGTGAAGTGTGCACATATTAGTAGAATGAATGTATAGTTATGACGATAAATGTAAACATCCATGAATATTTACAAACACACACACACACACACACACACACACACACACACACACACACACACACACACACACACACACACACACACACACACACACACACACACACACACACACACACACACACACCTGCATGCACACACACACACACCTGCATGCACACACACACACACCTGCATGCACACACACACACACACACACACACACACACACACACACACACACACACACACACACACACACACACACACACACACACACACACACACACACACACACACACACACCTGCATGTACACACACACACCTGCATGCACACACCACACACACACACACACACACACACACACACACACACACACACACACACACACACACACACACACACACACACACACACACACACACACACACACACACACACACACACACTCATACATACATGCACATACCTGGATGCACACACACACACACACACACTCATACATACATACACATACCTGCATGCACACACACACAAATACACTCACACACACACACACACACACACACACACACACACACACACACACACATGCACACACGCACGCACTCACATGCCAATGCTATATAAACGAAATTTTTTATTTTAAATCAGTTGAGTAGCTGATATGGTGGTGAAAATATTATGTTCAAATTATATTGATAGTTTGCACAGAGTAGCTTGTAGCCGTTGCATTGACAGTCATTATGGTATAGTCACATAAAGTGGATTTCATTGTTAAGATGCGACTAAAATCTTTAGTTTTCTTCCTGTATTCTTGGACAGCCAAGGCAAATGGAAATCACCGGGACTCGTTAGGGGTCAAACCAGACACACTTTTCGAAAGCCAAGTGTGATATCGAAAACGCTCCTGAAATAGGCAATAGCTGATTTATGTATTCATCTAAGTCTTATCATCTCTGAAACAGAATATAACGCATCTCTGCATTGATACTTACACTTTGTCTGTACCACCTACAGAGACCAAAGGTCCATGTATTGTTTCCCATTCCCAACCCAAAACCCGTATAAGAACTTATAAATATCTCCCTGTTACCTGTACATTATCATATGTCACCATAGACTGCTGTACAAATCAATGTCTTCATTTGTCAAGGCCAGCCAGCCATTATCCTCTTTTCTTATGCTCTGTCATTTCTGTATTTTTTCTGCTTAATCCTTTCACCCACTGCACTCCTCTGAACCATTTCACAAGTCTTAAACATACCAACAATCTCGTTTATCCTGTCTATATCAGGTGCCTATCTACACACGCATCTAAAACTTCTTCATGTCCTTCAGATTAAGATCTTGTTCTTAGTGAGACTGAAGGCTCAGAGTGTGTTGGAGACTGTAATTAAGAACTTAGGCCTTAATGAAAGAATAGGACGTAGTCACTCGCCTTAATGAAAGAATAGGACGTAGTCACTCGCCAAAAGGATACGTTTTAACCCATTTAGACATGAAAGATTTTCCCTCAAATAAATAGTGTGTGTGTGTGTGTGTGTGTGTGTGTGTGTGTGTGTGTGTGTGTGTGTGTGTGTGTGTGTGTGTGTGTGTGTGTGTGTGTGTGTGTGTGTGTGTGTGTGTGTGTGTGTAGGTGCGTCCTTGGGTTCAGGGAGGTCAAAGAGTTAAGTAAAAGGGGACTGAGAATGAGAAATGTGTATGCGTGAGTTTGTGGTGAGGTTCACTATGAAGGTGAAGGAGTGCCTGGGTTTGATGATTTGCTTTATTAATGGTTGGTTTTGGTTTTGTTTCACTAGTACTATTATTGTTACTACTGTTATTTATGTTATTATCGTTTCTATTATCGTTGTTATTATCATCATTATTATTTTTATATTATCATTATTATTATTATTATTATTATTATTATTATTATTATTATTATTATTATTATTATTATTATTATTATTATTATTATTATTATTATTATTATTATTATTATTATTATTATTATTATTATTATTATTATTACTATTATTATCATTATTATTATTATTATTATTATTATTATTATTATTATTATTATTATTATTATTATTATTATTATTATTATTATTATTATTATTATTATTATTATTATTATTCTATTATTGTTATCATCATCATCATCATCATCATCATCATCATCATCATCATCATCATCATCATCATCATCATCATCATCATCATCATCATCATCATCATCATCATCATCATCATCATTAATATTATTATTATTATTATTATTGTTATCATAATAATAAATATCATTATTATTACCGTTGTTATCACTGGAATTACTATTGGTATCATTACTACTCCTATTACTATTATAACTGTTATTTCTAATGTTACCATGTTACTATCATTATTAACATTATCATAATTACTATCGTTATCATCATCATTACTTTTACTATCATTATCATTGTTATTATCACTATCATTAATATCAGTAACATTGTCATAGTTATCATTTGAGAATAGAGGTCATAAATTCAAAAGAACGAAATAAATAAAACTATAGTTGATAAAAAATTGGAGAACAATTTTTTTTTTCTGATTTGAGATTACAATAAAACTGTTTCTACCGTGGAGTAGC
>NC_134777.1:21458761-21463761 GCF_046742065.1 Oratosquilla oratoria | reverse complement strand
TTTACTAACAATACCTCATTTAATTTTGGCAGACGCGGGTCCGTCAAACTGAAGGAAATTAAATTGGTGGCACCTGCACGAGAATAATAATAATAATAAAAGGAAAATAAAAATAAAACGAGAAAAAATAACACTGATCTCTGTTACCTATATGTTAAATATTATTGATTTTAGTTTTCATGTGAAAGGAGGGAGAGGCTCCCTCCTTTTGAATGAAATTACTTGGTGGCAATCATATAAAATATGTAAGGATAGGCGTCATCAATGGGTTAAACATTTTCTCTGTGCGTTTGTATGTGATATGTGTGTGTGTGTGTGTGTGTGTGTGTGTGTGTGTGTGTGTGTGTGTGTGTGTGTGTGTGTGTGTGTGTGTGTGTGTGTGTGTGTGTGTGTGTGTGTGTGTGTGTGTGTGCGTGTGTGTATCTATAATTGTATGAACGCGTGTGCTTGTGTGTGTGAGTATGCGTTTGTGTGTGTATATGTGTGTTTGTGTTTATATGCGCGTGTTTGTGTGTGTGTGTGTGTGTGTGTGTGTGTGTGTGTGTGTGTGTGTGTGTGTGTGTGTGTGTGTGTATCTCTATGTGTATGTATATGCATACGTGTATATGTATGCGTATGTATTTGTGTATATATATGTGTGTGTATGTGTATGTGTTTGGCTCTAGAGTCACTATCACCTCCAACACCACTGCCGCCGCCGCCACCGCCGCAGCCGCCGCGCCGCCCCTGCATCCGCTAATCCTCCAGCTTCCCATATCTGTCTGTCATGCTGTCAGCCACCTATTCTGTACCCCGGAAGGCCGTCAGTGAGTCACTTGGTTAGTCAGTTGGTCGGTTACCTCTTCCTAAGTCCCGTCATGTTGAGTGTCGGCAGGTAGTTCAATCGTTATTGGCTCATTCAGCATTTCATTCCATCATTTGGCCAAGCATTTGCTATATCAAGCGTCCGTGTATTCAGTTTGTTAGTTCACCAGTCACTTGTACTGAACTACTTTCGCGTATTCTCTCAGTCAGTTGATTTCTCAATCAACTGCAAAGTCAATTACTCATATTCTTGATGAAATACCTCCGTCAATGCGTTGAAAAGATATTCGGTCGTTTAGTAAGTTGATTGGTGTACATTGTGATTCAACTTATAAACCTCATCAGTGGAGCCAAAGGATAACGAAAGATACCATCGAAAAGGACGTCGAATAGAATTATCTCCCTATTGCCCTTCAAAACACGGAAGCACCCTCACCTGCCTTTGGAAGCTCTGCTCCGAGTGGTTGACATTCGGTCCCCGGACCAATCCCAACTTGTCTCTCTTCCTCAATAACTTTGATTATGTTCCCCACACTTGTTTTTTTTTTCTAAAAATGATGACATTGAAAATGTGCTACGACAAAAGAACTCAGAAATGAGTCCAATGTTTCATACCAGGAAGCGCTAAGAGAGGACCAAAGATCTATTGTCAGCAGCTGTTCGATCTCGTACCTACGATCTCGTCCTTACGATCTCGTCCTTACGATGTCATCTTTACGATCTCATCTTTACGATGTCATCTTTACGATCTCATCTTAACAAACTCATCCTTCCGATCTCGTCCTTACGATCTCGTCCTTACGATGTTGTCTTTACGATCTCATCCTTACGATCTCATCTTTACGATCTCATCTTTGCGATCTCATCCTTCCGATCTAGTCCATACGATCTCGTTTTTATGATTCCGTCCCTGTGAGGTCGTGTTTATGATTTCGTCCTTATGAGATTGTCTTTACGAACTCGTCTTTAAACTCTCGTTCTTGTGACCTCGCGTTTGCGATCTCGTCCTTACGATTACGTCTTTGTGATCACGTATTTACGCTCTAGCCTTTACGCTCTAGCCTTTACGATCTCGTCCTTACGATCTCGTCCTTACAATCTCGTCCTTATGATCTCGTCTTTACAATCACGGACTTACGATCTCGTCCTTACGATCTCATCCTTAATATCATATTCTCGCGTCCCTCCATTTTCCTTTTAATTTTGATTTGCCATTATTACATTGTGAGTTCACACTTGTGTTTTTTCCGTCTGTCCCTTTTTCCTCGGCCCTACAAACCTCGACTTTTCCCTCTCAGTATCAACATTGGTCTCCACGAACGTCTTTCTCTTTCCTGATTTTCTCTATGAAAGATTTCATTCGGGATTAGAAAGCTCACAGTTACGAAGGGGTTAATCGAAGTCTCTTCCCTAACCACAGATTTATTCCCTCCACCTGTTGCTTATTCTCTCGTCCTCCTTTTTCCTTCCACTTAGGAACTAAGACAGCTGCCATTTGCCAAGCTGTCACCAATGAAGATCAAATTAGAGCTCCCATCTCCTTCCAAATTTTTCAAAACATGGATGAAATCGGCCGGCGCTAGCAAAATTCACGCATAAAAAAAAATCTAGGCTGTTGAGCTGTTACACTATTCCTCATCCATATGTGTGTGTGTGTGTGTGTGTGTTGTGTGTGTGTGTGTGTGTGCGTGCGTGTGTGTGTGTGTGTGTGTGTGTGTGTGTGTGTGTGTGTGTGTGTGTGTGTGTGTGTGTGTGTGTGTGTGTGTGTTTTTTTTATGTGTGTGTTTGTGTGTGTGTGTGTGTGTGTGTGTGTGTGTGTGTGTGTGTGTGTGTGTGTGTGTGTGTGTGTGTGTGTGTGTGTGTGTGTGTGTGTGTCTTTGTTACTTATTCATAAAATGCAAGAAAAATCCGAACTCCACTTTTTTTTAAATGTCTTTGAATAGTCTGTTGAGGAGACACTGGTTATTCCTACTTCGTTTGTTAGATGCGTCGAATTTGACACACACACACACACACACACACACACACACACACACACACACACACACACACACGCACACGCACGCGCACGCACGCACACACACACACACACACACACACACACACACACACACACACACACACACACACACACACACACACACACACACACACACACACACACACACACACACACACACACACACACACACACACACACACACAAACATATGAACATAAATTTAGGTGTACTCACACATACATGTAATCACTCACATAAGCACACACGCCCGGATGCGTAAAATAATTATGCGCAAAATATTCCAATGTAAATTTCCGATTGTGAATTATTTTGTCTCTTTCTTCCCTTTTCAATTTGTGTGCCTCTCCTATACTTTCTTATTTTCTTTTTGTATTTTTTTTCTTTTACCATATTTATTCTTTCTCAGACTAGATGAACACCAGTACAACCACCACATCCAACACCACATCCTCCACCACCAATACCACTATCACCAACATTACCACCAACACTACCACCACCACAATCACCACAGTCACCACCACCAGTACCAAGACCACCACCACACACACTACCACAAACACGACCAAAACCACCCTGACAATCCTTGTACCACCATTTAAACACCATCACAATCGCTATCACTGTAATCATCACCACCCCCACTACCAGTACTATTGTCATCATCACTATCACCAATACCAGCACCATTACAACTATCATTACAACCACCTTCATAACCACCATCTCCATCTCCATCACCATCAACTATTATGTTCATCATCATCACCACCATCACCACCATCATCATCATTATGTTTACAATTATCATCACTACCACCACCACAATTATTCACACCAACATCACCACTACCATTACCAACATAACAAACGTTTCTACTACTATTGTTCTCTTCCGTATCCGCATCACCACTTCATCATTACCACAACAAAACTACCACAATCGTACTTCCCTCACTACAACCACTACCACAACTATCAACACCACCACTATCATCACCTCCAACACTACTATCGTCTTTATCTTCAACACCACCACCACAACCCCTACCACCGCTGCCACCACCAACAGCACAATCACCACCACCACCACCTCTACCATCACTGTCTTCACTTAAACACATTCTCTCAGTCCCCTTTCCCCTTTCTGTCTCCCCTACACCTTGCTCTCTTCCATTTTCTGGTCCATTTCGCCCCAACGCTTTCTCCCCTTTCTTCTCCTAAATAACATTCCCTCCCCAACCCGTCTCCCTGCTCCCTGACGGTCCTCTCTCCCTTCCCCTTTCATTCTTCCTTAGGTTTTTAACCCCATTTTTACTTTTTTTTTCTCCCAACATCTTTTCTCTCTCTCTCTTTCTTCCGTTTTCTTTTCTTACTTCCAAATTTAATTCCAAAGGTTTCCGAATTCAAAATCCGGGCTGCTTCTAATTCCAATCTCGGTTGTTCCTAATTCTGACTCCAACTACACAAGGAACCCCCTTTTTACCTGCAGTATGTGTTCCACGGACCCTAAAGCTTTATTCTAATCTTTCTCCTCTCTCTCTATTCTCCTCTTCGCCCTCCCTTCCTTCCTCCTCCTAACCCTTCTCCTCCTCCTCATCCTCTTCCTCCTCCTCTTCCTCCTCATCTTCCTCCTCTTCCTCCTCCTCCCACTCCTACTCCTTCTCCTGCTGTTCTTCCTCCTCCTTCTACTATTTTTCCTTCTCCAGTTCCTCTTCCTCCCCCTCCTCGTCTTCCTCTTCATATCCCTCCTCCTCCTCCTCCTCGTCCTCCTCCTCCTTCTCCTCGTCCTCTTCCTTGTCCTCCTTCTAATCTAAATCTTCCTCTTCTTCCTCTTCTTTTTCCTTCTTCTCGTTCTCCTCTCCCTTTCCTTCCTCCTCCTTCTCCTCCTCTTTGTCCTCCTTCTCCTCCTCCTCCTCTTTGTCCTCCTTCTCTTTTTTCTCCTTGTTCTCCTCGTCGCTCTCATCTTCCTGCTGCGTTTCCTCCTCCCTTTCTCACTCTGCCTTATGTTCTTCTTTCTCCTCTTCCTCTTCTTTCTCCTCCTCCTCCTCTTTCTCTTTTTCCTCCTCCTCCTCACCCTTCTCTTCGCTCTACTCTTCCCCTTCTCTCTCGTCCTCTTCTTATTCCGTCGTCCTCCTCCTATTTTTTCCTCTTCCTTCTCGTCCTTCTCCTC
>NC_134777.1:21451261-21453761 GCF_046742065.1 Oratosquilla oratoria | reverse complement strand
TAACCCCAACTCTAACCCCAACTTAAATCTATAACCCCAACCTCAAACCCTAAACCCCAAACTCATACCTAACCACAACCCCACCATCAAACCCTAAACCCCAACCCCAACCCCAACACTAGTCCTTACCTCAACTTCAGCCCCAACCCCAACCCCAATCCCAATTCCAAACCCAAACCTAACATAACCTCTACCCCAAACCCAACGCCAACTCAAAACCTAACCAAAACCCCAGCCTCAAACCCTAAACCCCAAACCCAATCCCAGTCCTAGCCCTAACCTAACCCTAACCCCAACCACAACCACAACCACAACCACAACCACAACCACAACCCCAACCACAACCCCAACCACAACCCAAACCACAACCCAAACCACAACCCCAACCCCAACCCCAACTCCAATCTTAGCCTCAAACTCTGAACCCCAACACCAATCCCAAACCCAGCCCCAGCCCCAACCCTGACACCAGCCACAACCCTAACCCTAACCCTAACTCCAACTCCAACCCCACCCTAACCTCAAGCATAACCCTAACACCAAACCCAACCCTAACACCAGCCACAACCCTAACCCTAACCACCAACACCAACTCCATCCTAACCCCAAGCATAACCCTAACACCAACCCCAACCCCATCCTAACCCCATCCTAACCCCAAGAACAACCCTAACACCAACCCCAACCCCACCCTAATCCCGAGCACAACCTTAAAACCAACCTCACCCCCACCCTAACCCCGAGCACAACCCTAAAACCAACCCCACCCCACCCTAACCCCAACCCCGACCCAATCCCCAACCAATACCACAGCCAAATCCCAATCCTAACCCCAACCCCAACCCCAACTCTTAACCTTAACCTCTTTAGTATGGTGACGCCTATCAGCTCGACCAAATCGTCTGGTCTTAGGACGTCTTTGTGCAAGAAAAGACTTTTCGAAACCCTTTTTCTTCAGTCTTTTGTCAACACAGATTCAGTCAATCACAGTAATGGGAATTCGATCCTGCACTTTCTCTCCTAAAGTATTTTTTTCATTTTTCTATTTATTCATTTATTTATATTTTTATTTATCTACTTGTTTATTAATTTACTTATTTTATTCATTCATTTATTTATCTATTCATTTATTCATTTATTCAAACATTTATTCATTTATATATTTATTAATTTATCATCTATTTATTAATATATTCATTTATTCATTTATTTATTTATTTATTTATTTATTTATTTATTTATTTATTTATTTATTTATTTATTTATTTATTTATTTATTTATTTATTTATTTATTTATTTATTTATTTATTTATTTATTTATTTATTTATTTATTTATTTATTTATATATTCATTTATTTATTTATTTATTTATTTATTTATTTATTTATTTATTTATTTATTTATTTATTTGCTCACTTATTTATGTTGACAAATGATGAGGGTTTTACACCCGGAGGTGCTTCGCTTTAGGTGGAGATACCCTCTTTGCCCTCTTTTTCCCAGATAGCCTGGGAGGTGGAAGTCGTCGGTAGCCCTTAGGGTCGCGGGGGGAAGAAGGAGATCAAATAGACTACAGATATTCACAACTCACATTGTATATGTGTTATCAACCACTTCGCAGTGCACCGATGAATAAAATCGCCTGGCGGCTACCGAGATAAAACGACAAGTACCAAAATGCTGGGAAAAGATCAAGACGATACAAAACTCTTCGAATAAGGGAACTAATTCATAATTTATCTCCTGACGTCTTAACCCTAACGGGTCTCGCATCTTCCTAGCCCCGAGTTCGAGTTCCGAGCTTCACTCCGATTTCTACTAACGACTGTCACCTGCCCCAGCATTCCCGAATACGCATAACAAAGCAAAGTTGACGGCATCATTCCTAGTGACGCGTCTTCTGGCATGTGCACATCACGTACTTCCTCGGCTTCCTCCTGAACCATCCACAGTACATATTTACATTTCATTTCCAATCTTTCTCAGGTCTAATCACAGCTCGCAAAGATCCTCTCAGCTCGTCACCATCTCCTCTCCAATCTCCTCCCGGGTTAACCTCCGTGGAGTCTTTCTCTCATTTCCTCACGTAATTATAATCTGTTAGCTTACATGCATGTACAAACATTCATTACTACACACCAGCTTGCTAAGGCCTTAAGCCATACTAATGAGGTATTTGGTTATGATTACATTCTTACACACTTTTACCACTTCCCTCAGTCCGCAGGAGTTACTTTTTATAGAGAGGAAGCTTTGTTCTTGTGTATGTATAGATGTGTATTCTTGATATGAACTAGTTTACCAAGGATTCTATTTTTGTGGATAATTTTGCACCGCTGCCGTGCGTATTATGTTTATATATATCTATGAATACTTGTATGTATGTACGCGCGCGCTCGTGTGTGTGCGTGCGTGTGCGTGTGTGTGTGTGTGTGTGTGTGTGTGTGTGTGTGTGTGTGTGTGTGTGTGTGTGTGTGTGTGAGAGAGAGAGAGAGAGA
>NC_134777.1:21418761-21428761 GCF_046742065.1 Oratosquilla oratoria | reverse complement strand
AACGAGGGAAATTGAACCTATGAACATAAAGTCGGTCGAACAGTTTGAAAATTACGTCACCATATTCCCTAAAAACGGAGATCAAAGAAATATAAAGAATAAAGGAAGAGGAAAAAGAGAGGGGAAAGAAAGAAAAGAAAGAAAGAAAAAATAGTCAAGGAAAAAAGAAAGAAGGAATGAAAGAAGAGGAAAAGAAGGGGAAAAATAGTAAGAGGAGAAATAGAGGGAAGAGGACAAGGAGAAGGAGAAGGAGAAGGAAAAAACAGAGATGGTGATGAGAAGGAAGAAGAAAAAGAGGAGGAGGAAGACAAGGAGGAGGAAGAGAAAGAAGAAGTGAAATAGGAGGAATAGGAGAAAGAGGACCAAGAGAAGGAAGGGGAGGATAAAAAGAGGAATGGGTGGGAAAGGAAAAAGAAAGGGCAAAAAAAAAAAAAAAAAAAAAAGGATATGAAAAGAGAAGTAGAATGACATGTTTGATACATTAAAGTATACGAGGAATAAGACCATAATCTTCAAGATGGAAACAGGAAAAGGAAAGTAGGAAGGTAGAAGAGAAGAAAAGTAAAAAGGTGGTATGTAGAAATAGTGATTTGGGAAGAAAAACAGTGATGAAGATAAGGAAGATAAGAAGTTCAAATAGTAAGAGGAAGGGATGCGAAAAAGTAGACCTCACTTTTGCTACAACTGAATCTGGAAAAGGCGTCATTATGGGAAAGATGTGGGGACCTGCCAAAAGGGACTTTTGTGAAAGGAAAGAAGTATTTCATTCGTGTGTGTGGCATCCTTGATTTCCAGATAGCACTTATTTCATTCTGAGTGCCTCCAGGCCCATTTATTAATATCGGTAGAACCCTTTCTGTACCAAGAGGCCGGAAAGATATTGAAGTCGTATTGGCGTTGGTCAAAACATTTTTTTTTTCACCGTGGCAAAACTTTTATGCTTTTATTCTATGTGATATAAACATTTCTAACTATGGGAGAAGGATCTTACAACAAACTGACCAAAAAATCATTCTAAAAATATTATTCTCCACCTAAGCTAGTTCGATATATATGTTTTAAAAAAAGAAAAGAAAAATGCACTCGTGTACTGGTAATGTCAACCCCTAGTGACCCACAAATATTCATAAGCTGAATAAAGTCGTTTAGGATTAGCAAGTAAAAAAAAATCAAACGTCCCCAAAGGGAACCAGAGGTTTCTCAAGAGCTTAACCCTTTCAACATGCTGACGTATTTTGCAGATCATGCTTTGGTAAAACGCACCAGACGATTCAGCTTAGTAGTTAGGAATAACCTGACCTGAACAAGGATTCTGTCGATGGAGAGGCCCTCCAGTACAAGAGTCCACGTTACAGATGAGTAGAATCATCTAGCGTCTGCAACACCAGAACCTGTAGATCGCGTCACTGAGTTGAAGAAGGATAAGGAGCAAATCTGTGAAAGAGACTGGTGCCTTGCTGAAGGACGGGGCCTGAGGGACCCACAAGGCGAAAAGAAGGGGACCTGACGGAGGACCAAGTTGACTTAATGGACAGGAGGGTTGACTCAATGGAGGGGGAAGGGGTCGTCTTTGCAGGATGAGATTTACTCGTTGGGGAAGGGAGATGACTCAGCAAAGTGAAGGAATGACTCATGGGGTATGAACGGATCGGATGGGGAAGAATGCGAGATGAGTCACTCATGAGGAACCGTCTTTGTTATTCATCTGGACAATGACGTGTGTATGTAAAGTCATCTGAGTCCAGAGGGAATGTATATATAAAATGACACCATTCCTGAACTCGTCACTTGAGTTTTCCTCATGTTGTTAGAATTATTTGGTGACTGACAAGATAACTAGATATGACCATGGATCTACCGAGCAGGCTAATTTAAAGTCGGGTATGGTTTGGATTTTATGAACGAAAAGATGGGGAAGCTATTTTTTTTTTTTTTTTTTTTGAAAGAATGACAGGCGAGAAGATACTGTGGTGAGTTTACTAACCTCCCCCAACCACACACGTACACACATACACACACACACACACACACACACACACACACACACACACACACACACACACACACACACACACACACACACACACACACACACACACACACACACACACACACACACACACACTAAGACGTGAGTCATATGTATATCATATGAATATGAATATCAATGTAATTATGACTATAAATATGTATATAACTATAGGAATATACATATATATATATATATAAGTATATATGATATATATATATATATGTATATATATATATATATATATATATAATTGTAAATATAGATATGAATATGAATACAAATATAGATACAAATGTTAATATATATATGAATATAGATATGAATAAAGATATGAAATAATTATAGATAAAGATATATGCTCGTAGATACCAACATAAATGTAAATATAGATATGAATCGCACAAATACACACACAAACATATGCACTCATGCTGTACATATCTTACTGACCTAACTCAAACAAGCTAATTCCTCTAAATCTAGCACCTTCATACTTTTCTTCCGTCATGTTGTATAATGTAACTTTCCGTGCACTCCTCCAATCCACCAGTACCCTTCTTTACCTTAGAGTCTAAGACACATATTCAACAATCTCACCATTCATCCCACTATAACTATTCCATCTCTGAAACCCAATGAAGTAGAGTCCTGCAGCATTTATCTATGATTGTCGACAAATCTCTTCTCCAAAGAAATTTTATCCACTTTTAAACATCTAATACCCCTCTACTCAGCTATCCTTAAGTCTCTTTAGCTCTATTCCTAGAACATATTTTGCAAGAAATTCTTCTGTAATCAATTTTTTTTTTTTTGTGATAAAACGAAACATTATGAAATGAACGACTACGAGCAGAGCGACACTGATATATAGATGACAGAATAACAAAATACAGCAGCGGAGAGGGAGGTCAGATACGTGGAATTGAGTCTTGGTCATGGTGCAGATGTTGGGAGGGGCATCATCCACTCTAAGCATTGATAAAGCCGAATCAGACTGATTGTATAAAACGTTTCAATCCTCTTCGAATAAAGTCATTAAGAAATTTGAGAAAGTATGAATCAATTTGATGATGCTATGAATTATTATACACCTCCAGATTTATGCATATGGTGAAATATCTTCACAAATGTCAAGGGAAAAAAAAAGGTTATAGAGACACGGAAGTAACAAAGTCAGACAAGCGACATGACGTCATTGCGCCTGTTTCTCCACGAAAAATATGGCGCAATTTATCGAGACTTTAGTTATCAATTTCGGTATCTATTTGGATATTCATCTGGTATTATTTTGGTGTTATATTGGTATTTTGTTAGCATTATTTTGGTGAGAGTAATTACTGGATTTTTTATTTAAGTGAGCTTTATCTTTTAAATGACAAAGACCCTATTCTTCTGTTGTGTTTCTCAATCCCCTTGACTCAATACCGTACTCGCTTTTCCAGGAATTAAGAAGCCCGTTCAATAATATTTTAAACATTTGTACTAGATATATGGTTTTCTTGTATTGAAGTGGTTCAGTGAGCTTTATGAAACCCTATCGTGCTTAACTGTTCCTGTAACCTGAATAGAATATTTCTCTTTTGCCTGTTTTTAGATTGGAGTTAAAATTAACCGTAGGATGGACGGTTGAGTAGATGACTGTTGCCTAGACTTTTCCCAAGTTCTCATTGGTCGCTGAAGCCACGCCCACTAATTATCATAACATCAGTAATGCGATTTACAGACTTCAGATCTCATGGAGTATAATAATGGGATATGTTTTATTTTGATTTTTGATAAAATGCCTTCCTGCAGTTAGGTTATACTTCTTCATTAATCTAATATAGGGCGGGATCAAGCTAAAAATGGCGGTCACTCGTGGGTATTAAGGGCAAATGTACACACTTCACCGTATAGCTTCCTCCATATTTAACCATCAAAATATTCCATCATCTATTGAAATTGCTCTCGAAGACAAAGGGATATATATATATATATATATATATATATATATATATATATATACATATGTATATATATATACATATACATATGTATATATATATATATATATATATATACTTATATATATGTATATATATACTTATATATATATATACAATTATATATACATATATTATATACTGTATATATATATATATATATATATATATATATACATATATATATATATATATATATATAAGCAGATTGAAGAGGAATGCTAATTTCGAAAGACTAGTAAACACTCACATATACACGCAAACACCCACATCTACATCTACACACGTGCCTGTGTGTGTGTGTGCATGTGTGTGTGTGTGCATGTGTGTGTGTCTGTGTGTCTGTGTCTGTGTGTGTGTGTGCGCGTGTGCGTGCGTGCGAGTGTGCGTTTGTGCACGTATGTGTCTATGCCTAAATGTGAAAGAAAAACAAGTACCCATCCTCCCACACCAGTGCACAGTGCAAGCACGAAGGCACGTATTCGCGAGCACAGGAATGCACGCAAACGTACAATGCACTGAACAAGCGCATTAATCTCCGTGCTTGAGAGAAGTGGCTGGCGGAGGGTCGGTAAATTATTCCTGGGTAGATGATAGGGGTACATATGGACAAGGGAAGAGACAGGGGCGAGGGGTCGGGGCGAGGGGGCGGGGCGAGGGGGCGGGGCGAGGGGGCGAGGGAGCGGGGAATTAGGGTAGGGTGTTGGGGGGAGAAGGGTGAGGGGGAAGGGGAAAGTGGAGGGTGTGGAGGGAGTGAGAAGGGGTCTCGAGGACATGAGCGAGTTGAACGTAGTGAATGGGACAGTTTCTGGGTCATAATGAGTCGAATGGGGGAGGAAATATGGGGTGAGGTAATATGGGTGACTAGGTCAGGAGGCTAAGGCTACTAATTCTGGGGTGACAGAAATTTCATTGGTGTGCAGGTAAGTGGGTGACTTGAAGAAGAAAAGAAAGAGAAGGTCAAGGTAGGAATAGAAAAAAAAATGTAATATCAAAAATAGAAAACAAAATTAAGAACTCAGGAACAACGAGGAGAACTTCACGAAAGGGAAGGAACAAGAGGAACAGACACGAAAAAAGGACTAAAATTGACGGGAGGAAGAGGAGGAGGAGGAGGAGGAGGAGGAGGAGGAGGATTGAGAGGATGAAGGAGGAGGGGAAAGCAGTGGGAGGAGGGGAGGAGTGAACGAGACAAATGGAGTGGACGTGTATTAGTAGCAAGAAGAGAAATGGGGAAAACAGAAAAAGAAGAAAGTGGAGGAATACTTGTAATGCAGACCTTAACGTGTACGTGCCTGTATACGCGAACAAATTCCCTCAACACATATCCAGACTCAACCATGAATACAACCACAATACGCACACGCACACGCACACACGAACATGCACACCCAAGCACAAACATCGGATCACAAAAGCACGCACACAAACACACGCACGCACAAAAAAAAAACAACAACAGGCCAACGTACACTCACACAAACACACATCCACGCACACATGCGCACAAGAATGCACATGCAAGTACACTTGCGAAAATACTTAAACTGGAACATATAGATACAAGAGAGGTGGTGCCAACTTGGACTGCTAAACAAATGGCCCCTAGTTCGGTCCCTGCCTAGATCTATAGAGCATCATAGAATTACAAACAGTTGCAGTATGTGTCCTTGTGTATGTGTATGGTATGTGTGTGTGTATGTGTGTGTGTTGTGTGTGCGCATGTGTGTGTGAGTGTGTATGTGTGTGTGTGTGTATGTATGTGAGTGTGTATGTGTGTGTGTGTGTGTGTGTGTGTGTGTGTGTGTGTGTGTGTGTGTGTGTGTGTGTGTGTGTGTGTGTGTGTGTGTGTGTGTGTGTGTGTGTGTGTGTGTGTGTGTGTGTGTGTGTGTGTGAGAGAGAGAGAGAGAGAGTGTGTGTGTATGTGTGTGTGTGTGTGTGTGTGTGTGTGTGTGTGTGTGTGTGTGTGTGTGTGTGTGTGTGTGTGTGTGTGTTGTTTTAGCAGAAGACTTACTAAATTACTTTTTACACGCTGCACATAGTTCACATAATTTTTCTTGTGAAAATTTTTCACTGAAGCAAAGTATCGTTAGAACATTTTCTTTGCTCTTCGATATCAGAAGACATACAGTATTGGGTAGCTGACGTATTCATAAAAAATGAAGAAAATGTAGTATTATATACCTTATTATGTATAGTTACATATTTTGAGATAAATTATATCCATTTACCCCCCGAAATGTGAGGGCATGACTTTTATTATTATATATATGTATATATATGTGCATATATATATACATATATATATATATATATATATATATATATATATATATATATACATGAATATATATATATATATATATATATATATAAATATATATATATGTATATATATACACATATACATATATATATATATATGAAGACATCCTGACAGGATCTCGTTATATAATGTAATTACGATAAAACTATAAATTCATATATATATATGGAGCGATAATCTTACTTAGCTACAATGGTGGTGGTAAGGGTTACGTTTTTATGTGGTGAGACCAATAAGGTATATATTGTAACTCTCAAGAAAATGTATTGAGAATAACATAATTAGAGGTGTTTTATTTTGTCCTCTGTCATGTCGTGACATGGAAATAAGTATTCCAACATTTGTACACTTGTTCGCATTCATTCTTGTTTGCTTGAATTTGTGTGTGCGCGCGTGTGCGTGTGCGTGTACGTGTGTGTGTGTGTGTGTGTGTGTGTGTGTGTGTGTGTGTGTGTGTGTGTGTGTGTGTGTGTGTGTGTGTGTGTGTGTGTGTTTGTGTGTGTGTTCACCTTGGTGCATTCACCTTGGTCTTTTTGGATTACGTGTTGGACTCGTGATCGACAGCTATTTCCCTCCCGGAAGAGAGCTCAGAGCTCGTATGACCGATCTATGGGTAATGCTATGACCTTACACTGACACACACACCCAACTCCCCGACCACGAGAGTTGGAGTAACGACTCGAGGCGCAGCCATACTGAATTAATTTCAGACCTGGGCAGGATTCGAACCCAGTACCCCCGGTACCACCGTGCTGAGAGTCTGAGCCTCTACCAACTGCGTCACCGAGTGTGTGTGTGTGTGTGTGTGTGTGTGTGTGTGTGTGTGTGTGTGTGTGTGTGTGTGTGTGTGTGTGTGTGTGTGTGTGTGTGTGTGTGTGTGTGTGTGTGTGCGCGCGCGTATGATGTGTGCATGTGTATGCACACATGTTCACATGCCTTCTGCATTGGTCATTGTTTTTGTGTGGTTTCTCGTGTATGTTCTAACATGTGCATTAGTTTATGGACACACATGTGTTCTGCCTCTATGTAACCATAAATTACTCTATGGGGATAAACTCCTTGAGCAAATTACCATGAGATTTTACAAACTCCTTCCCTTTCTCTTCTCTTTACTTCCATTCTCTACTCATACCTCTCTCTTTCCTCTCTTTCTCTCCTTCATTTATCCATTCTTCCCTTCTCTTTCTATTCTTTCCCTCTCCTTATCTTTCCTTTGCTTCCTTTCTTTCCCTATCTTTACCTTACCTTTCTCATCCTTCCTCTCTTGTTTTTGTCTTGTCTTTCTTTACTTTACCTTGCTTTACCTTTCTTTCTTACTCCTATTTTTCCTTCCTTATCCTTCTTTTTCCCTTCTTTTTCCAATCCTCCCTTTCTCTTCCCTCTTTCTTTCTCTTCATTTCCTTCTCTTCCCTTCCCTTCCCTTCCCTTCCCTTCCCTTCCCTTCCCTTCCCTTCCCTTCCCTTCCCTTCCCTTCCCTTCCCCTCTATTCCCTTCCCCTCTCTTCCCTTCCATTCCCTTTCCTTCCCTTCCCTTCCCTTCTCTTCCCTTCCCTTCCCTTCCCTTCCCTTCCCTTCCCTTCCCTTCCCTTCCCGTTCCTTCCTTTCCCCTCTCTTCCCTTCCCTTCCCTTCCCTTCTCTTCTCTTCCTTTCCCCTCCCTTCCCTTCTTTCCCATCCCTTCCTTCCCTTCTTTTACCTCTCCTTCCCTTCTCTTCCCTTCCACTCCCTTCCCTTCCTTTCCCTTCCCTTCCTTTCCCTTCCCCTCCCTTCCCTTCCCTTCCCTTCCCTTCTCTTCCCTTCCCTTCCCTTCCCTTCCCTTCCCTTCCCTTCCCTTCCCTTCCCTTCCCTTCCCGTCCCTTCCTTTCCCCTCTCTTCCCTTCCCCTCTATTCCCTTCCCTTCCCTTCCCTTCCCTTCCCTTCCCTTCCCCTCCTCTCCCTTCCCTTCTTTCTCATCCCTTCCTTTCCCTTCCTTTACCTCTCCTCCCCTTTTTTCTCATCCCTTCCCTTCCCTTCCTTTACCTCTCCTCCCCTTCCTTTCCCCTCTCTTCCCTTCCCTTCCCTTTCCTTCCCTTCCCCTCCCTTCCCTTCCCTTCCCTTCCCTTCCCTTCCCTTCTCTTCCCTTCCCCTCCTCTCCCTTCCCTTCTTTCCCAGCCCTTCCCTTCCCTTCCTTTACCTCTCCTCCCCTTCTTTCTCATCCCTTCCCTTCCCTTCCTTTACCTCTCCTCCCCTTCCTTTCCCTTCTCTTCCCTTCCCTTCCCTTCCCTTCCCTCCCTCCCTTCCCTTCCCTTCCCTTCCCTTCTCTTCCCTTCCCCTCCTCTCCCTTCCCTTCTTTCCCATTCCTTCCCTTCCCTTCCTTTACCTCTCCTCCCCTTCCTTTCCCTTCTCTTTCCTTCCCCTCCCTTCCCTTCCCTTCCCTTCCCTTGCCTTCCCATCCCTTTCTTTCCCCTTTCTTCCCTTCCCCTCTCTTCCCTTCCCATTCCTTCCCTTCCCTTCCCTTCCCTTCCCTTCCCTTCCCTTCCCTTCCCTTCCCTTCCCTTCCCTTCTCCTCCCTTCCCTTATTTCCCATCCCTTCCCTTCCCTTCCTTCACCTCTCCTCCCCTTCCCTTCCTTTCCCTTCCCTTCCCCTCCCTTCCCTTCCCTTCCCTTCCCTTCCCTTCCCTTCCTTTCCCTTCCCTACCCTTCCCTTCCCTTTCCTTCCCTTCCCTTCCCTTCCCTTCCCTTCCCTTCTCTTCTCTTCCCTCCCTTTCCCTTCCTTTCCTTTACCTCTCCTTCTCTTCCCTTCCTTTCCCTTCCCTTCCCTTCCCTTCCTTTACCTCCCCTTCCCTTCCCTTCTTGTTCTACAAGTCTTTTCTCTTTCTTTTCCTTCTTTTCCCTTCCTTCACTTCCTTTTTTTTTCTTTCCTGTCCTACCCTTACCTTTTTTTTTCTTCCTTTTCCTTATGCTTCATTTATTTTCGCTCCCATCCAACTCTTTCCTTTTAATTTCTTTTCCCTCTTCTTTCCTTTTATTTGTTGTTTTCCTCTCATGTTTTTACTAACCCATTTCTTTTGTTTCCCTTTCATTTCCCTTTCCCTTTCCTTGCTCTTCTCTTTTGTTTTTCATTTTCTTATAATTTCTTTTATTTTATTTTGCTTATTTTTACTCTTCCCTTCTTTCCTATGCCTTCCTATTTCTTCCTTTTCCTTCATTCCTTGGTGGCCTTCCTTTACATTTCATTAATTTCTCTTTCCTTTGTTTGTTTTTCTTGGCTTTCTCGTATTTCTTTTTTACCTATTAATTTTGTTCCTCTTACCTTCACTTATTTTTTTCTTTTCTATCACTTCCCTTTTCTTTCCTTGCCTTCTCCACCTTCCCCTTCCCTTTTCTACTCTTCCCTACTTTTCACCTTCCTTTCCGTTCCCTTACCCTCTCCTCCATTCTCTTACCTTCGCTTCCCTTCTCCTCTCTTTCCTTCTCGTTCTGTCCTCTTTCCTCCCTTCCCCTTATTTTCTTTTCTTTTTTTCCTTTTCTTCATTCCCCTTCCCTTCCTTTCCCTTCCCTTCTCTTCCCTTCCCTTCCCTTCCCTATCCTTCCCTTCCCTTCACTTCCCTTCCTTTCCCTTTCTCTTTTTTCTCTATTCTTTCCTTCTCTTTGCCTTTCCCTTTCCTTTCCTTTCCTTTCCTT
>NC_134777.1:21406261-21408761 GCF_046742065.1 Oratosquilla oratoria | reverse complement strand
ATATTGAATTGCCTGTTATCCATAGGGTTTTGCTTACCCCTCTGTGGATTATGCACCTTGCTTGTGAACTGGGCTTCCACGGAGAAGCCTTTTAAAAATTGTGGGGTTCAAATATAATCCCGTTCTTTAGGTCTTCTCTTCCACCTTGCAGTCTTGGACATGTGATGTGCTGGAGTGTTATGCATTTGACACCCTTTCGTTACTATTATCATGGTTACTACATTTCAAAGCCTAGGTTCTTTATGTCTTCTGTTTATATGGGGCCCTATAGTGGTATACCTTCTATAGTGTAAGTACTCAGTATTATCCATAGGTTATGTTTTAATTTTTTCTCTACGATTTTGTTATACATAAGCCAGATAATATGACAATGTTTATCTCCTGTAATTGGAATATAAAGACTTATCGCGGAT
This sequence comes from Oratosquilla oratoria, assembly GCF_046742065.1. NCBI lineage: Eukaryota > Metazoa > Arthropoda > Malacostraca > Stomatopoda > Squillidae > Oratosquilla > Oratosquilla oratoria. The sequence goes on along the minus strand of NC_134777.1, from coordinate 21,408,348 downwards.
AAATAATTTGATCTCTTAACATATTCTCAAAGAATAGATAAAAAAGTTATTATGGAAAGAGAATGTTTTGTCTGGTGATTTCTCCTTATTTGCATTTTCATATTATCTGGTTCAATCTGGATTTTGCTTTCCCAAATATAATGGCACATCTTTTTTAAAAAGAAGAATTTTCCTTCAAAATAAAATTCCTTTTTTTTTCTTTATATATCGTTTCGTGTCCAATTTGATCTAACTCATCAAAATAACTATGCATATATGCCTTTTCTGCAAAAAACAGATCCATTTTGTCTCTAATTTCACTTGGAATTAATTCAACTGCTGTTGTATTGACGATATTTCTTTTTTTCTCTCTTTCTCTTCTAATATTAAAATGTTTTTAGGGCTGTTCCGGAAACCAGGTACCGGTCCCTCGGGGTTATATCTCCGTATGGATATGGCGGAGGTACGATTTACACTTCTAGTGGGCATCGGCGTCGGAAGAGGGGATTACTGTACTTCTCTTGTGGGCTTTTGTCTTTTTGAAGTGTCGATTGAACGTCGGGAACGCTTGCCACGTAACCCAGTTTTCGTTCATAGGCGAGGCAGTATGAGATCGCAGTGACCATACAGAAAGCAAGCAAGAAACATTCCTAGAGGCTACAATAGAAAATAGAACTATACAATTAAGATAAAAAAAATACAGAACAAGAGAAAGAAATATTCTAACAGCTAAATATAGGCATGACGAAGCAAAAAAAAAAAAAAAGAGAACGGTAACATTTTGAAGGCCTAAGAGGAACTTTTCGAATGGATCAAAGATTTATGATGATCAGGTACATAAGGATAGTGGTAAAGGATGAGGTGTCAGGATGGAGAGCAGTGGCCAGAGGAGTCCCAGACACACTCATATACACGCACATACACACACACACACACACACACACACACACACACACACACACACACACACACACACACACACACACACACACACACACACACACACACACACACACACACACACACACACACACACACACACACACACACACACACACACACACACACACACACACACACACACACACACACACACACACACACACACACACACACACACACACACACATGTGTGTGTGTATGTGTATGTGTGTGTATGTGTGTTTACACATACACACACATAGACACACACACACACACACACACACACACACACACACACACACACACACACACACACACACACACACACACACACACACACACACACACACACACACACACACACACACAAACACACTTTTTTTATTTCTTCATTAGTTTTCTTCCCATTTTTCTTGCCTTACATGCCTTTCCAAGTAAATCATCTTCAACGTGCTTTTTCTGCTATTTTAGTCGTATATAACTATATCGAATTCCACTATAGTTTCCTCCATTCTGATTCGTAAATATTGAAACTTTCTGATTGTTGCAACTATCTCTCACCTATCCATCACCAAATATGTTGCCTCCTGTTCCAGATCCTATTATATGTGTGCTTTGGCATGTACGTGAGTGCATTCGCGATTGTGTACACTTGTGTACCTACAAGTGTATACACTTGTCTGTCTACGTGTATGTATGGATGTTGTGTATTATGTGAGCACTGTAGTTATGTAATAAAATCTGTAGTATGGTAACAAGAAAAATAAATCAAATTATCAACATATATGGGTACTTATAACATCTATAGTATGTAGCGAGACTTATTTTCCCTCGAGTGGAATGGAAGTCATCCTTGTATACATCTGTTTGATTACTGTCTCCGAAGTCTGTCGACAGAGAGCAGGAGCAGGTGGTGAGTGGCACGCTATGGAAATACCATCTGGAAACCGCCTTCCATGCTCTTCGCGTGCGTGGGATACGCTGTCCTCCTTGAGTGAGGGACGTGTCACCACAGAAAAAAAAAAAGGGGCTCATGTCAGCTCCCAGGATGTGTTTATTATGGTTGGTAGACGCTGGGGCGGAAGGGAACGGGGCAAGTGGCTGTATATATGCAAATGAATAGGCGACTGAGACGTTGTCCTAGACACGATAAAGAAAAATTATTATAATTTTGGAAATGCGAA
>NC_134777.1:21396261-21401261 GCF_046742065.1 Oratosquilla oratoria | reverse complement strand
GCCTCTCCCTTCTGTTTTCTCCTATTTATCGTCATTTTCCTTATCATTATTAATTGTTCACTTTCTACTCCCCATTCTTTGCCTCTTCCCCCTTCCTCTTCTTATTTCTTAATACATGTCTTGATGCATGTTTGTGTCTACCATTCATATTTCTATAGTTCTGTCCAATTTTTCTATGACAAATCACCGACTTCTCAAAATCAATTCACTTTTCTTCTTTTCAGTTATTATTCACAGTTCTTACATGTCTTAAATTTTCTATGGCCAATATTCCCAGTTATATCAGATCTCCCTTCATCTTCTATCTCTTTTCTTCCGTCCTTCTTTCTCTCCCTGTACTTTCTCCATGTCAATTTCACACTCCTTCTTCTCTTTATTCTCTTACTATCTCATTTCCCCGTATTGTCTCATTCTCGATCCTTCACCTTGTCCTATTCCTCCTTGTTAAGTTTTTCGTTCGATGTCCATGTTTTGTTCCACTTCATAGCATTCTTTTTTCTTCGATCTGCCACCACCCGCTGCATTCAGAAACTCCTCCTCTTTCTCGAACACCACCCCCTATTCCTCATGCTTCGTCTCTTCTGTCCCCACTCATCCATCTGTTCAATCTGGGACACTTCCCCTCCTCCCCCTCCTCCCTCTCCTCCCCCTCCTCCCCCTCCTCCCCCTCCTCCCCCTCCTCCCCCTCCTCCCCCTCCTCCCCCTCCTCCCCCTCCCCTTCCGCCTCCACCACCCCCTCCCCTTCCGCCTCCACCACCCCCTCCCCTTCCCTCCCCTCCCCTTCCTTCTCTCATCCCTTCCCCTTCCCCTAACTTTTCCCCCTCCCCTCCTCTCTTTCCCCTCTCCTCCCCTCCTCTTCCTTTCCCCCTCTCCATCCCTCCCCCTTTTCCTTCCCGTCCACTGCTCCCCTACCCTATTTCTCTCCCCTTCCTCCCTCTTTTCCCTTTCCTCCTTTCCCCTCCCCATCCCCTCCTATTCTTATCTTCCCTTCCACCATTTCCCGCTTTCTTTTCCTCCTCCTCTTCTTTCCTCCCATTTCCTTATCCTCCCCTCTCCATCCCTTTCCAGCTTTCTTTTCCTCTTCCCCATTTCTACCCCCCTCCCTTATCCTCTCATCCCCTACTCTTTCCCTCCTCCCCTCCCCTCCATTCCTCCCTCCCCATCGTCTCCCTCTCCTCTCCTTTCCTTCTCTCTTTCCCTTCCCCTTCCCCTCCCCATCCTCCAGCCCCTGCTTTTCTTCTTCTTCTTCCCTTCCACTTTCTTTTATTTTTCCTTTCGTTCTATTTCACTTTTCCTCATCCACCACCGATTAAACTTCCCCGATCTCTTCTTTTCCGACCTCCTCTTCTCTCTCCTTTTCCTCCTTCGCTGTCCCAGCCCTATATCCTCCCCTACCCCCTTTAACATTCCCCCCCTCTCCCTTATACTGATTGTCCACTCTTTCTTGTCTTCTTTTCCGTTAAACTCCTCTTCCAGTCACCCTCCTCCCCTCTCACCCTCCCTCCGACACACCACCTCCACCTCACGTGCAATTGGTGCTGCCTTCCATCGACTTCGGGGTGTTTTCTCCCCGCCGCACCATTATCGAGGGATCAGTTGTAATTGGATAAGTAATTAGAATCGATGGGGGTAAGTATGCCGTAAACGCGGACCCGATTCATGACCCACAACTCTTCAATCCTGTGACGCGCGATCTTGATGTCGTCGTTGACGTCGAACGATCTTTCATGCGAGGGGCTGGACGGAGCTTTGATCGAGAGACATCTTAGGTTATGTGTTGCTCTTCTCTAGCCTGCTGGGAACCACGTCAATATTGAATAAAATGGTTAGGTATATGTACCATCAGTTTGGTTTGTGGCCCTATTTCGGGGCATTATTTGTGGCCCCATCTGTGGTACACTGTGGCCACACCAAAGTGGTCTTGGCCCTCAGCTTGAGAATCTCTGGATCTGATTGGTGTTGTCTGGACTGAGCGACGCGCTGTCGAGTGGATGCAGGTGCTATGCGTCTCGCCTCTGAACCCTACCTCCTTCGATAAGGTGAAGCCTCTGTGGAGATTACGTTGCAGAGGAAGCCAGAAGACCTCGTTTAGCTGGGGATTCGGATTCTGTTCTGAAGGGGGTCTCGGTCGATTTAGGTCCCTTTCAAGGTGTGTCCTGTCTTCGAGTGAGAAAATTCTCTGGATTTTTAATTAAAAATTTTCATACCACGTTTCAGTACTAATTTTGTTATTATTTTTTATCTTACTCTCCCTACCTCCCTCATCTTTTTTTTTTCTTAAAGAAGTTGATAATAAACGAAGATGAGAAGATACAATTACTTAGAAAGAAATATTATACGATGAACTGCTGGTTGTCTGTTTGATAACAAATTGAAGAAAACACTGTCTGCTTGTTCTGTTCATGTATTTCTGTCACTATGTGTTGTCCTGTGTGTCCATCTATCTTTTTATTTTGTATCTGATTATCCTTTCATATTTCTATCTGTCTAGATGTCGAACTGTTTCTCTGTTTATATGTTGGCTCGTTTTCTACCCGTTTACGTGTACGTGTGTTACCCTCAGTATTATTTCGGTCTCTGAAACCTTCTATTTCCTCTTCCTCCTCCTCCTCCTTCACCACCATCCACATCCACCTCCATTTTCACCCCAACATCCACCATCCCCACCTCCACTTCCAACTCCACCTTAATCTCCTCTTCCTCCTCTTCATCTATCTACTTCCTTCCTCCTCCTCCTCTTACTCCTCTTTCTCCTCCTCCTTTTTCTTTTTTCCTCCTCCCCTTTCTTTTCTTCTTCTTCCTCCTACTCCTACTCTTACTCTTATTCTTATTCTTATTCTTATTCTTATTCTTACTCTTTCTCCTCCTCTTCCTCTTCCCCTCCTCCTCCTCCTCCTCTCCACCTCCTCCTTCTCATCTCCTCCTCCTCCCCCTCCTCTTCCTACTTCCCTTCTGTTCTAACTCATAGTCCTCCTACTTATCCTTCTCCACGTCTTCCCTTTCCTCCTACTTGTCTCTCCTCCTCCCCCTCCTCCTCCTCCTCCTCCAACCCGTAGTCCTTCTACTCAAGTTTGTCCTCGTCCTCCCTTTCCCCCTCCTCCTTCTTCTTCAACGATCCTAATCCTCTTCATCGTCCTCTTCGTCCTCGTCCTTCACGTTCTCCTCGTCCTTCACGTCCTCCTCGTCCTCTTTGTTGTCCTCGTCCTCTCCGTCCATCTCCTCCTTCTTGTCCTCTTCGTCATTCCCCTTTTTCTCGTCCTCCTTCTCTTCCTTTTCATCATCTCCCTTCTCCTCCTTTTCATCATCTCCCTTCTCCTCCTCCTCTTCCTCCTCCTCCTCCTCTTCCTCCTTCTCCTCCTCTTTCTGTTCTTGTGCTCTTCCTTCCCTCCTCGTCCTCCTGTACCGTTCAAACGTGCGTGTCAAGTAAATGGGCGGATTGATCGTGAAATTGTGAGAACATCAATTAGGAAGACAATTAGCAATAACGTGACGCGTTTCTCTTTCAGTTTCGCCCCCTCCTTGTGATTATGAATTTCGCAGAAGGTTCCCATGTGACTCCTACTTGTCCTGGCTCTCCGGGTACTTAGGGCAAAGGTGACGCTTTTGTGTTTGGTTTCTTCAATTTTATATCGACTAGGACCGCGGCTGATTTAAATATGTTGCGTCTGTCTAGGAATTGTGTAATTGATATTCAAGTGAAATAGATAATATATGGCTGGGAAAAAACACAAATAACAATATAGTTTTTATTTTAGTAATTCAAATTTGATCACATAAAATCGAGGCAACCTCTCATAAAAAAAAAAAAAAAAAATCTTAGTGCCCTCATTTGGTACCGTGCCCCCAGGTTTGAAAAAAAGGGATATATATATATATATATATATATATATATATATATATATATATATATATACATATATACATGTATATATATATATATATATATATATATATATATATACTGTATATGTATATGTATATATGTATATGTAAATATATCTATATATATATATATATATATATATATATATATATATATATATATATATATATATATATATATATATACATATATATATTTATATATATATTATATATATATATTGCTGCTCGGTTTTAACAATGCACATAAACCAATATTCATTTAGCCGGGTCAGTATTCATGATCGTTGCGTAGCTTGAACCCCCAGACTTGTTACTGTTATTGCCTCTGCACAGATTCAATATTCTATACATTAAGGTATAATCCATACAATATGTTTATGGAAGGTATTGCACTATTTTCTCGATTCTCTAAATTCATCTTTTTTTTTAACTTTCATTATATACGAGTATATTCATTTGTTCACAGATTTATTTATGTCTTCATTTATCTATTTATCTTTTATTCATCTATACATATATTTTCTACTTATTTGTTTATCTATTTATTCATATCAATATCTATTTTCTTAAATTTTTATTTGTTTATTAATTTACAAACCTATCTATTCATTTATTTGTCTATTTATTCATTTATCTATTTACTAATTTATTTATTTCCAAGGGGTATTCGGGAAAAAAGGGGTGACACAGGACGTCAATGGCTTAAAATGATATTAGTTTTTTTTTTTCGTAGGTGAACATGGGGATAACTATGCCTTAGTCGAATTCAATTTAGGTGGTAGATGGCTTTAGACCAAACGCATAACGATTGCAGAGAAAAATGCGGCGAAAGAGTAAAAATTGTGGCAGAGGGATGTTGTATATCACAGCTTATCCAAAATTACTCTTCTGTTGTAAATCATTGGCTATGTGCAGGATAAAGCTCCTCTCTGATTGGCTGAACTTAGCTACTGCGGCACAAAGTTCATATCGCAAACGTGGTTTATAGACTTATACTCTGGCCTCGATAAAAACTTCAGAAATATTTCAAATACATTTCAAAATTCATAGATTTGATTGTAGTATCCAACATATTATTTTGATCAGCTAAGTGGGAACCCTAGATTGAAAGGGGT
>NC_134777.1:21383761-21386261 GCF_046742065.1 Oratosquilla oratoria | reverse complement strand
TGAATAAAGTCGTGTGACGTCAGCGGTACTGAAATTCTTAGCCCAGGGCGGGACAATAACTTGGATCGCTGAATTAGCGGTCGAGAACGGTAACACTGCACCGTCGAACCATGTATGTGTTTCACCATGGTCTTGGATCACGTGTTGGACTCGTGATTGACAGCTATTTCCCTCCCGGAAGAGAGCTCAAAACTCATATAAGACCGATCTATGGGTAATGCAGTGTGTGTGTGTGTGTATGTTTAGCTAATTTTATTTACTTAATTGTAATATACAGGAAAGGAATAGCACCTCTTCAGCTTATCATACTATGGGATACAGATTTGGTCCCCATTATATAACACAAATATGAATTCACTAGAATTAGTACAAAGGAGAATGACCAAACGATACAAGGGCTTGGAAATTTACCAAACGAAAATAGGCTTAGGTACCTTAATTAAGTAAAGGTAGCGACACACTATAGCCTGTACGCTCCAAAGAGTCCTTTGAAGGTGTGGCATACGTCGTGATTTACTCCTATGCATTCTACCAAATCAACCTTAGTACATGCCTCCTTCTCTCTTATTTCCCATCTATGCGCTATTTGAAATTGCTTTTCATATTCTGTACATAATAAATGAAGCTGTATAGTACATTGAATATCAATTTTTAGGATTATAAAAACGATTTGAATGAATTATATGACACGTGGCAACAGCGCTTTTTCACCATGTTGCCACGTCGAGGTGTCCCAGGTGAGACAGGTGGAATGGGGTATAGGTAATCGTTGTTATAATCCTATAGAGTGATGCTCACTGTACTACGACCATACAGCTTCCTTTATTATTTACAAAAAAAAAAAAAAATAGTTCATACATATACCAAAGGCTTCCCTCACCCCTCCTACAAAGGAGGTAGAAAAAAAGAAGAAGCATATAATCCACTCCCACCCATTTCATCCCCAACATACTCCACTTCCATTCACTCCACTCCCTCCTTCTTATCTTGGCTCCTCCTGGATGACGGGTCATCCCTGCATCTTGTCCACTGCCCTGGGTCAGAAGCAGTCTCGCCAGACACATCACATCCACAGCAAGCCACTTCATTATATCGGCGACACCCCTTTCTCCGTCCCCTCATGCAGAAAAAGAGAAGACGGGTAGAAATTCCTTCGGGCTGCGTCAAACACTACTCCCTCATCCCCCATCCCCCACCCACTCCCTTTCATATATCATAGTATCATTAGTACACAACCATTCTCCGTTCACCAATATCTTCTGTCTTCTCCCGTCCTTCCTCAACAGACATTCCCCTCTTTCCCAAAGCCCCTTTTACCCCATCCATTCATCTAATCTTTGGTCGCCCCCTCATGTTCACTCTTACCTCTGCATTTGCACCCAAGTATCCAAAACTATCCACTTCTGCCAGTCTCTCCCCCTTATTACTCACTTCTAGTCTGCTGTCACTTTCTCCCCTTGTACATCTCATCACCTTAACTTTACCCACATTTATCTTCAACCCTGGGTTGGCAAGACATGTTTAAAAAGGAGTCTACTACAAAATAAATAAATAAATAAAATGATCAAATTGACACCGATTTCGTATTGTTTTTAATACTCGAACAAATGTATAGTGATAATTAAAGATAAATAAAAAAAGAATAACGTATAAACAATAATATGCGTGTTTAATTCTATTTATGAATGTTTTCATTTAAAACCCTGGGAATAATGGCTTATTCGAGCACTCAAATGAGCAGCAAAACTTGCTGTTGGTTCTTCTGAGCTTACTGTCCATTTTTAACAGTAGCAACAGTCAGTACCATACTACTCACTTTGCATCACAAAAACCAAAGCAAATGCAATTAGAATGCTAGCGATAAAGACCTTGTGTGCCGCCACCATTACAGTCTCTGGAAAGAAGAAGAATGCTGAATGATCTTATAGAGGTATTCAAATGGGTCAAGGGCTTTAACAAGGGTAATGCAGGCAACGTCATCATTTATGTACATATATATGTATATGTATATATGTATATATATATATATATATATATATATATATATATATATATACATTACACACACACACAAACACACACACACACACACACACACACACACACACACACACACACACACACACACACACACACACACACACACACACACACACACACACACACACACATATATATATATATATATATATAATATATATATACATATATGTATATGTATATGCATATATATATGTATATGTATATGTATATATATATATATATATATATATATATATATATATATATATATAGGTAACTGGTGAGGAGCTGAAGTGCTGCATTAGGATAAAGGTTTTGATAAATTCACTAGAAAAATTGTAGAATCAGCATATATTTCAACTAAGAATTCATCGAACCATCGAGGAGGGTTTATCAATTTAGCCAAACAAACTAGTATTTCAATTCTAGGACACGCCAGAAAAACAACCTTTCCCAAGTATCCGACAAAATAATTAAG
>NC_134777.1:21371261-21373761 GCF_046742065.1 Oratosquilla oratoria | reverse complement strand
TATATATTATCATTGGCATCATCCATAGTAGTTGTAGCTATGGTTGTAGTGGCTACAACATAAACAGCCATAACCACCAAAGGAATATATGAGCTCAGAAATTTAATCTTGCCTACCGAAGGACGTGTAGAAACAAAACCTCCGAATCTCAGGAAAATAGTAATAATAATAGTAATATGATAATAATAATAATAGTAATAATAATGATGATAATAATAATGATAATATTATTATTATTATTATTATTATTATTATTATTATTATTATTATTATTATTATTATTATTATTATTATTATAATCAATATTATTATTATTATTATTATTATTATTATTGTTATTATTATTATTATTATTATTATTATTATTATTATTATTATTATTATTATTATTATTATTATTATTATTATTATTATTATCACTATTATTATTATTATTATTATTATTATTATTATTATTATTATTATTATTATTATTATTATTATTATTATTATTATTTATTATTATTATTATTGATAAACGCTTTAGGGAGATATTAAATAGAAGTACCTAAATGACAATCACAGGACAAGTGCACCTTTCACATAAACGTTCACAACAATAGGACGGTGGGGGTAATAATAGAGAAAAAGAATTAAGCTTCCGCGTTCTTCCCACAGCCATCGACACAAGAACCCTCCCAATCCCCTTTCCCAGCACAACCCACGCCAACCCCAACACTACCTTGTCCACTATCATCACCACTACGTGCACCACCCATGTTTCACCACTGTCACCACCACCACTGACACAACCCACCTCCACCACCACCACCATCTCCACCATCACCACCACGACTAGCTCCATCACCAGCGTCACTACCATCATCACCACTATCATCACCTTCACTACCATCACCACCGCCACCGCCCCAACCACCAACACCTTCACCACCACCACGTCAAGCACCACCATTACCGCCAGTACCACCACCACCAACTCCACTACCACCACCACACCAACCACCCCAAACACAAAACATCATCCCAACTATCACCATTCCAATCATCACCATCTTTCTACCCACCACCACCACCGCCGCCAATTCAACCACAACTACCATTTATCAACGCAACTTGTCAACACAACACCAACGCCACTTATGAACAAGACAAGATAAGACAACACCATTTATCTAGATTTTGCGGAAGCTTTTGATACCGTCCCGCACGAAAGGCTACTTGCTAAATTAGCTTCACACGGAATAAGTGGTAGCCTATTAAACTGGTCTAATAATTAGTTAAACGATCGTAAACAGAGAGTTGTTCTAAATGGCAAAACTTCCAGATGAAAAAATATTACGAGTGGAGTTCCTCAGGGTTCCGTTCTTGAGCCACTTCTATTTATCTAAGTCTAAGTAAAAATATTCTTCTAAAAAACGCTGTGGAAGCGCTTGGGTAAGTCGGGGTCAGGTGGTCTTCTTCTTCTTCTTCTTCTTCTTCTTCTTCTTCTTCTTCTTCTTCTTCTTCTTCTTCTTCTTCTTCTTCCTCGCGTTCTTCTTCGCGTTTTTCTTTGCGTTCTTCTTCGCGTTCTTCTTCGCATTCTTCTTCGCGTTCTTCTTCGCGTTCTTCTTCGCGTTCTTCTTCGCGTTCTTCTTCGTGCTGGGGATCCCGTGGTGGGGTTCCGCCCCGAGGCCGAGGCCGAAGGGGAAAACGAGGGATTAGAGCGCGGAAAGCTGCGGTCGTAGGCCGCTGTTTGCGCAGCCAAGCTCCCGACGAAGCCGGGAAGGACGAAGCCCGCGGCTTGTAGTATTTATAAATGATATTGACCATGGACTGAAATCTATTGTCTCCAAATTTGCTGATATACAAAACTGTGCAAAATGTCATATGATCACTTAAACCAATTAGGTATTCAAGAAGATTTAGATAATCTACCGCAATGGTCTGAAAAGTGGCTTACGAAATTAGATCAAGTAAATATATAGTTATGCATATAGGTAAATATAATAAGTACGATTACAAGTTATTTGTAAAGTCGTTAACAAAAGTGTATAATCCAAAGGGTCTCGGCGTAATTATCAGTGATGATCTCAAATTGGGCTGCGCGGTAACCCAGTGGATACCGTGTCGAACTCACGAGCAGATGGTCGTGAGGTCGATTCCTGGTACCCACTGTTTGCTTTGTCACATTGGTTCCCAACAGCCCTGGCCAAGCGGACAGGCGACCCGACCATCGGCCTTAAAGAAATAGATAATAAACAAATAAATAAATAAATAAATAAATAAATAAATAAATAAATAAATAAATAAATAAATGAATGAATGAATGAATGAATGAATGAATAAATAAATAAATAAATAAATAAATAAATAAATAAATAAATAAATAAATAAATAAATAAATAAATAAATAAATAAATAAATAGATATATAAATAAATAAATGAAAACAGCAGCTTGCCGCAACTGACAGGGTAGCCCTATACGGGGTCCTCACTTCTCACATCGTGGAAGCGGAATTG
>NC_134777.1:21358761-21361261 GCF_046742065.1 Oratosquilla oratoria | reverse complement strand
GAACCCTTGCCTGGGCGGCTAGCTTTTTATAAGACGAAGAGTGTACCATCACGCCACCATAACCCTACAAAACGGAATGACTTAGTTCACGGACTAATCGTTCCGCCAAGGGCATCCAGGTGAAACGTGGTGAAATACAGTGAAATATAGTACATACCGCGTTTCACCCAGGTACCCTCGGCGGAACAATTAGTCCGTGAACTAAGCCGTTCCGTTTTGTAGGGTCATGGTGGTACGATGCTACGGTCTTCGTCATATAAAAAGCAAGCCTCTCAGGCGAGGATTCGAATCCCAGTAAGAGAGTTTATTTATATATATACATACATACATACATATATATATATATATATATATATATACATATATATATATATATATTATATATATAAGTGTGTGTGTGTGTGTGTGTGTTTATATGCACATATATATTTCATCGGAACTTAATCATATAATGGAAGTCAGCAAGGGTGAAAGCAAAAATGATTATGTAAGTCATCATATAAAAGTAGTGGACCCTCAGGCGTCGGAATAAGTGTGGAGACGTTGGCGAAGAGGTAGTCGGGATGGGGCCGAGGAATGACTGTTGAGGGTCCGCTGAAGAGGATAGGTAGTTCGGTTGAGGAAGGAGGGATGAAGGGAGAGTTCAGTAGAAAAAGGAGGATAAGGAGATTAGGATTGGGTAAGAAGTGGAAACATCGAGATTATTATTGGTATTATTATTTATCAATTTTTTATTATTTCATTTTATTGACCTTATATTTTTTTTTAGCAAAGAGAGGTGGATGACGAAAGGAAGTGAGGAGGAAGGAAAAAATTTAGGTAAAGAATAGATATAAAATTTATGAAAAGATGTGAACAAATATTGACAGAAACACTGAAGGAAAAGGAAGGTAGTACTTCGTCTCCAATTATCATCTTCCCTATACACTCGTTTAAGCAAACGGAAGAAAATTAAAATTTAAAGGAGACCAGCAATGTTCTATGAGTGGCAAATAGTTTCCAACAATAAATATGTTCTGCGTGACTCTATTCCGTAGGGGTGGTTTCAAACCCCCTAAATTATAGTCTGCATAAACTACATGCGGTCAAAACCCCATGCTGTGTGAGGCAGAAATGGAAAAGGATAGGGTGGTTATGGTACTGCAGGTGAAAATTATGAAAGAAAATAAATGAATATATAAGTAAGTTGATAGATTAATGAATAATAGAATAAATATATATGTAAACAAATGAATATGTGAATAGATAAATTAGTAAATGAATAAATAGATAAGTAAATGAATCGCTAAATGAATGAATAATTACATAAGTAAATAAATAGATTAATAGATAAAAATAAAGAATAAACGAACAGATAAATAAATGAATAAATAGATAAATAGATAAATAAATAAATAGATATATATATAAGTTTGTGGTGAGGGTAGCTGTGGTATTAGTCGTTGTGGTAGTCCATGTAATGGTGATGTTACTTTACAATAATGGTGATGAGAGACAGAAGTGGAGAGGAGGAGGAGGGGGAGGAAGAGGAGGAGGAGGAGGAGGAGGAGATGGAAGAAATGAGAGAGTAAGGTGAAGTAAAATGAAGCACAATTTTGCGAAACGGACTTATCTATTTATATTTTTTATGAAGAACAACATCATATGAAACATATATGTTTTTCTTCTTCTTCTTCTTCTTCTTCTTCTTCTTCTTCTTCTTCTTCTTCTTCTTCTTCTTCTTCTTCTTCTTCTTCTTCTTCTTCTTCTTCTTCTTTTCCTTTACTTCTTCGTCTTCTTCTCCTTCATTTCCTTTCTTTTTCTTCTACTTCTACTTCTACTTCTACTTTTTCTTCTTCCTCTTCTTTTTCTTCATAATCTTAATTTCCTTATGCCTCTGCTTAGGCTTCGACTCTGTTTCAGATTTTATTTATTTTTCTATTTTTTATAGTAATGATAACAATAATAATAAGAAGAGATAGAAGTACATGTAATAGTATGTCCCTCCCGTACAAAAAAAACAAAAAAAAAAAAAAACTGCCATAACCAAAAGTCAACCAAAGAACAGAAAAATAACAACTTCAGCAGAGAGGGGAGAGAGAACGATGTAATGTGAAAAGAAGAAAAGAGAGCGAAAGGAAAGGAATCAAAAATAGAAGGAAGGAAGGGATGGAAAAGGGGAAGTGGAAAGAAAAGAGGGAACAAGAAAAACGGAAAAGAAATACACAAACAATATAAATATAAAAGTGCAAAAAGGGAAAGGTGATTGCCAGAGGGCGGAAGTGGAATAAAAACAATAACAAATAAGATACAACAAAGTGCAAGGAAATAGAATTGAGTTCTGGTTATAGAGCACAGAAATTTATATGATCTCGCAGAACATGGTTCTCTCTCGGCTCAATAGACTCGTTAGGTGTCACAAAGGAATACATACATAGACACACATGAATACATACATACATACATATATATATATATATATATATATATATATATATATATATATATACACACATATATA
>NC_134777.1:21341261-21343761 GCF_046742065.1 Oratosquilla oratoria | reverse complement strand
ATAAATAGATGGATATATAAGGAAGCGAATGAATAGTTAAATAATGATGGAATTAAATAGATGTATTTTTCAGAATGAACCAATTAATCAATGAGTACAATGCTTTTAATAACAAACAATAACATTTGCCCTTCTCTAAGGAGCCAGTGGGTCATATGTGCCAAGCTTCCGGGGAGACACCAGTACATTCCCACCATTTCCAGGAAGACAGGATCCGTTTCATGCAGCTACTTATGACCTTGACCATGTAAGGTCATCTCTCTTATAAAAAGTTCAATTAAATGCGAAATATATTTAGATATATAAAATAAACATATGTGCTAATCCAGATGTCTGAAAGTGGGAGAAACAAAAATAAGTTTATTCAAATTCTTTTGAGGCATTGACTGCCTGTCTTATGCAGTCATTATTCTAGGTACTTGAGTAACATCCCTACTTGCCAAGTCACTCAAAATTCTTGTGTGACTTTAGACTATTCCCCAGTGAGAGAGAAAAAATCTTATTACAGTTTTGGTCTCCGTCCTACAGAATGGACATCAATTCACTAGAATCAGTACAGAGAAGAATGACCAAAATGATACATGGACTCAGAAATTTGCCTTACGAAGAGAGGCTTAGGCACCTTAACTTAGAGTGCGGGGTGATATAATAGAGGTGTTCAAGTGGAGCAAAGGCTTTAACAAGGGTGATGCAAACAAGATCATCATATTAAAACAACAGGGCAGGACTCACAGTAATGGTTATAAACTGGACAAATTTAGATTTAAAAAGGAAATAGGCCAGAATTGGTTTGCTAATAGAGTGGTCGATGAATGGAATAACCTTAGTAACCATGTAGTAAGCGCTGAAACTATCAGTTGTTTTAAAAAACAATTAGACAACTTTATGGATGGGGATGACAGGTGGTGATGGATACGGAGCTGCCTAGTGTAGGCCTTATGGTCTCTTGCAGTCTCCTTCATTCTTATGTTCGTATGTTCTTATGTTAGCTTTTACCAACCCTCTATTCTGCTCCACTATTGCAATCCCTACTCTTCAACTTCTAATACTGAACCTCTTCAGTGCGATATAGTTCCCAAAGATAGAAACGCTGGTTATTAAGAAAGTAAACAATGATATCAATATACTCTTTGCGAGGTCTTCCACATATGAGATTGTGTTCCTAAATGCTACCGATGTTGGCCGCAGTTATGTCATGGCGTAATCTTCTTACTTTTGTATTACGTTGGTAGAAATATCAATTAAAAATTCAGGATGATTATTACAAAAGTTTAGATTGAATCTATGCATACGAAACATTCAGAAGCAGGAAATCGTCCTTTCCTCGGGAGAAAAGAAATGAGCAAAATATTAACAAGAGAACGGGTAAAAATATTTGCATATGAAATACGGAAGAGTATTAGGAAAGTCTTACTTCATCTAATGAAAGTCTATGTCCTCCCGAAATTAATCGAACGAAAATGTATTTCATTTCAACTGATGTTCAATCGAATGAAATACTACTTGTCTACAAATTCGAAACATTTTCTTCTCGTCAAAATTATTTTCCCTCATATTTCTTTTACATCCTTTCATGATGCTCTGTTTCCTGTTTTAATGGAAACCTTATTCTTTTACTTTTGATATAGTTTTCTAGTACATATCAAAATCAGTATAGTGGGAAGATAAAGCGAAATAATGTGCAGAAAATGCTTTCTCAGTACATCGTTAGATTTACTTAGTCTGTTCCCAAACTTCGTCTTGAGAAAAATAAAACAAAGTCATAGATTCTAGAATTACTTTAAATTGTATGAAAATATATATAATAACCATGTTCTCCTTAGAAATGGAAGGGATAGATAATATTTGTCGAAAGTGATTTTTAGTATTACATTGACGATACCAGCATTCTTCTTTGGGAAGGGATTAACCAATTATATGATAATGCTGCGTGACCCTGGACCGTAGGGGGGCTTAAGTAAACTCCCTAAAATATGAACTTCATAAAATTTAAGTGGTTGATACCACATAAAGGGGACTTCACTAAAGTAAACGAAAATATTAAAATTACACCTGGAGGCGGTTCGCTATGGCTAAAACTGTCCCCTATGCCTTACGTGCACAGACAGCCTGTGCAAGTGATGCCATAGAAGATAAATTGTGTTAACAGGAGTGGCTGGCTTAGAAAGCTAGTTCATTTCAGGGCTATTACAAAAACGTGCCCCACTGTTATACCTGTATTTACATTTTTGTTGATAACTTTTTTAATTGAATTACATGCATATTGATACACATTCTTTTCCCCTGAACTACCAATGCAATAATTAAAGAAATCCGAAAAAATCAAAATATATAAATTAATAGAAAAATAAATAAATAAATAAATAAATAAATAAATATGTTAGTACTGTATATGCATAAGTACATAATTGGAATAACGTGAATGAACGAAAAAGGTAAACAGATAAGGAAATTTAGAATAAATAAGAACAATATAATTAAACAAATGCGAAATGACAAT
>NC_134777.1:21333761-21336261 GCF_046742065.1 Oratosquilla oratoria | reverse complement strand
CACATATATATATATATATATATTTACCTATTTGTATTTACCTTTGTATTATGTAAGAAGGCAGCGTTGGTGGTCTCCTGTTTGTAACTTTGAACTGTCATTCAGTATCTTATCCTGTGTTGTTTCAGTTTGTGCTTTTTTCTTTTCAGGGCTATTCCACAAGTTTATGAATATGTATGGAACGCTGAAAGTTGTCACATACTTTAGTCACTTTTATTGCAATTACCATGTCTCATTTTGAGTAAGTGTATGGTTCTGCTCTATGCTACTCTATCATCTAGTTCGGGTTTTCATGAGTTGACGTATCTGTAAAGATTTTTTTTTCATCAACATGTTGATTTCTTTTAGCTACAGTTCATGTCCTTGTATTACACTCAAGTGAGGTTATCCGTCAAATTTACCCACCGTTCAATGACTTCAAAAACGTATACGTGTGTGTTTATATGTGTGTATATATGTATATGCATGTGTGTGTGTGTGTGTGTGTGTGTGTGTGTGTGTGTGTGTGTGTGTGTGTGTGTGTGTGTGTGTGTGTGTGTGTGTGTGTGTGTGTGTGTGTGTGTGTGTGTGTGTGTGTGTGTGTGTGTGTGTGTGTGTGTGTGTGTGTGTGTGTGTGTGTGTGTTTGTGTGATTCACCATGGTCTTGGATCACGTGTTGGACTCGTGATCGACAGCTATATCCCTCCCGGGAGAGAGCTCACAGC
The DNA here is from genome assembly GCF_046742065.1 of Oratosquilla oratoria. NCBI lineage: Eukaryota > Metazoa > Arthropoda > Malacostraca > Stomatopoda > Squillidae > Oratosquilla > Oratosquilla oratoria. The sequence continues at coordinate 21,335,557 of NC_134777.1, read as the reverse complement.
TCATATATGACCGATCTATGGGTAATTCTGTGACTTTACACGCACACATACACCCAACTCCCTACCCACGAGAATTGGAGTAACGACTCGTAGTGCACCTATACTGAAATTATTTCAGCCCTGGGCGGGATTCAATCCCGGACCGCCGTAGTGGCAGCGTGTGTGTGTGTGTGTGTGTGTGTGTGTGTGTGTGTGTGTGTGTGTGTGTGTGTGTGTGTGTGTGTGTGTGTGTGTGTGTACGCGCGCGCGCGCGTGTGTGTATGTGCGTCTACTCCCACGTGCGTATACATTCATAAATGGGCATATGAATTTACATCCTCTCACAAACAACAAAAGCAGCAAATTTCCTGAGAGCGATGATGCTCCACTTACCCTCGTTATTATCTACACAATTCCATCTCACGCTCTTCCCCATCCTTCCGTAATCCACTTTCCCCTGTCAACCTCACCCTCCTTATCTCTTCCAATCTCAGAAGTCTCCCCTCTCTTCCTCTCTTCCTCTCTTCCTCTCTCGCTCCCTCACTATGCATCTCTTCTTCCTCCTCCGTCCCAGTTCCTCACGTAATTCCAATTCCTGTTCTCATTTTCTTCATTCAAAAAGCGAGAAAGGGTATTGTTACTTCCTGGCGAGAATGAAAGAAAATTATGTGGAAAGTATGTTATAAAAAGAGACAAATTTTACACGTAAAAAAAAAAAAGGAAATGTGAATTTAATTTTATGAATACTACACAAGAACAACGTATCTAGAATGGAATGGAGAAAGCAAGAAAACTACGACCCATATTACGAAAACTTGTGACTTTTTTCCATTACGAAGGAGAGGTATAGCCAAGATATGTACCCCTAGGCTTAAATGATCTTGCCTACTGAGTAATGATCTTGTTAATAGCCAATTATGCAAATGCGCACTCACACACACACACATACACACAAAAACACACAAACGCATATCACACACATGCATATACGCACACAAATATGTGTATATATATATATATATATATATATATATATATATATATATATATATATATATATATATATATATATATATATATATATATATATATATATACATAAACTCTCAACATAGGAACGACGATTGGAAGTAGAGTAAATATTTTTGTCGCTCTTCGGTCTGAAAATGTTATGAACTCAATACCCGTTTCTTAACCAAATTGAATTTTCATTCCTTTCTCTTTCATGACTGTTTTCCTTAAAACTGTTTTCTCATTTAAAAGCAATGAAATATTCCTCTTGTGTTTAATTTAGAACATATGGATTTATTTCGACTAATTTTATAGTAGATCATCACTAATGTATTAGGAATGATAATTATTTCTTGATTATTTCAAAAGTTTAAAAAAACTCGAATGAGTAAATTAATAAATATTTGAAATATCTGATCAAAAAAACCTTTCCTAATGGAGTTGTAAGCGTTTTAGTAGACCGCGCCTGATGGTACATGCCGCAATGCTTTATTTTCAGTTTTGGAACTCAAACTTCTCTTTTTCACACTAATTTGAAAACCAGATTTTGTCCCCAACAAAGCTGGTGCTACATCACCCACAGGCAGACGGCCCTCCCAAAGAAAATATATATTTTCTTGTTCTCATATTTTTTTTAAAGAATATCCGAGGAGTTCTGGTCTCAAGAAGATGAAAAACATATAAGCATCTCATTCATTGAGCTTCAATAAACATATCTTGCAAACACGGACAATTGTAAACACAGTGTCACGTCATTCCATTTAAATGCTGCAGAAGTAAGCCTTGATGTCAGTGAACATCCATTG
>NC_134777.1:21323761-21331261 GCF_046742065.1 Oratosquilla oratoria | reverse complement strand
GCATTTATCTGTGTGTTTTATCTATAATTTACATTATCGTAGTTTTTATTTATCTATTTATTCATTTATTATTATTATGATTTTTATCGCATCCCACCTAGATGTGGACCAAAAGGTCTCCTGTCGGCATGCCCCGCCTTTGTAATCCTTTGTAATGTAAAGTAACTTCTTTCTCTTTGCTAAACCGATACATGGTCTCCGACAATAGTACATGTAAGTTTGGGTAGGATAAAAGGATCTCTGTAAACATCTAATCTGGGCTGCAGGCCAAGCGATCGTTCTATATTGGGACTGGGCATTATCACAATACAACATTTGCCAGTAAGTCTGAGCAGCCCTTTTCGAGATCCACCCTGTTCACACCGCATGAAGTAGGCGCTAAGAAAGGTTATCCTAAACATAACCTGTCCTTTCTTCACCTCGATGGGAATCTGCTCCCAATGAGATCATCCAGTCTACAGCCACAACAAAAGCACATTTAGACCACCAAGTGAAAGAGGAGAGCTTAAGCTTTCTCGTGTCCACCAAAACACCTTCTTAGCATCAAAATCATCATCGATGTCAGCGCGATATCGTCCTCAAATACAGAAGCACTGGTGAATTATTAGAGACAAAATAAAGTGTAATACAATCATTCGATCAACTTGGGATTTTCCCTTAGCTAAAGAAAATCGGCGGCCGTAAAAAAAATACATAAATTCGAAGCATATAGTGAAAAGTCTAAGTCCCTGAGATTTCTACTCTCGTCTCGATTCAATATGGACCTCTTCGTATTTTCTCTGGTTTAAAACTTGGCGGTTTGATTCTTTTCGTATTTGGACTTCTGGCTGAGAAGGATCTAACCGTTGGCTTGATTACGTTTTTGACAAACTTTGCTCTCACTAAATGATTTCATCCATCTACGAAGCAAGATCCCTGCCATATAGTAAAATAAAACATTGGGAAGTGATGAATAGCACTAAAGCTTAATTAAATCGCCAAGCTTTAAATAATGTAAATACACTGTGCACGGCATTCCGTGGCAGATAACTTTTAACACCGCTAGTGAATACAGGGCTCTCCTCTCAAACGAATAAAATCGTTTGTCTTTGATCACAATGAGCGTATTAGACGACAACGATTGTAAAGCTACCTTTCACAGGTTCTGTCCTTCGTTTCGTCAGGCGATTTAATTAAGCGAAGACCAGATCTCCCAGGGAGAAGATGTCACAGTTTTATTCATCTAAGGCAGCGTTTCCCAACCTTTTCCGACCATAGCACCCCTGTTGTCATGTCTAAGCAGTCCAGCACCCCTATCTTGTTATTAGAAGGATAAAAGAAAGTGAAGTGTACTAGTTGATGATTTATTTTCTTGATTCCTTAGAACAGAAACAAATTGACAATATTGTCTGTAGAAATAAGAACACCGTAGAAAAATAAAATGCCATAGAAAAAGTCAAATATGCACAACTAGATAATCAATGATACATAATATCAATATGATTTTTGTGTGCATCACTTCCCAGCACCCCGTATAATTGATTTCAGCACCCCCGGGTGGTTCTAGCACCCTAGGTTGGGAAACGCTGGTCTAAGGGTTTCTAAGAACTCCGAGGGTGAACATGTTAAGCCAGACAGACCCCCATAGGAAGCGAGACCGGGTTTATTCGACGTATGGTGAGGGGCAGTAGACCGAGACGTATGGTAATGTCCCAGTTACGCGAGCCTTGTGATATGTATATGGACCCATTTGGCGTCAGGCGTAGGTAAAACGATATCGAGTAATACACACAAGTCAGAGAGACGAATTATGGCAGATATGTGGTTTGTGCAACAGCATGAAGCACTCAGGAATAGTTTGAAGACTCCCCCGCCCCTTCCCCACCGTCCTTCTACCACTGTGGTGACAGTTCATGCCCTGAGTAAAATCGCCAGGTGTTAGCCAGAATAGAATATGCAGAGTAAAGAAAGGATGATGGAGATAGTCAATTTTATCTTTTTTATTTCTATTTTTTGATTATTGATTAATTAGTTTATCTATCTATTCATAAATGTATTCATCTGCTCATCTACATATTCATTAATTTATTTATGTATTTATTTATTTATTTGTTTTATATGTTCATTTATTCATTATTTATTATTTATTATTTATCTATTTACTTATTTATTTATATATCTACTTATTTATTTATTTATTCATTTATTTATTTGTTTATTTATTTATTCATTTCAAGTAGTCAGCAGTGCTCCTATCTTTTGGAACACTACCGTATACGAGCTGTGGAGGCATCTCTTTTTCCTAGCAATAACCATCGCTTCTATCCTTGGAGACAATATCGCACCGAAAAGATGGAGTCATAGAAATAATAAAGGCGAAATTCAAAAAGGATTGCAGATCAAAGGGATAGTAGAAGTTAATAGTGACGAGTGTTCCTTTTTGAATGATGACTAGTCTCCTGTCATAAAAGTATGCCGGGTGACATGGGCCGGTGTGATGTCACCAAATATCCTAATACAGCGTTTCCCAACCTGAGGTGATGAAATCAATTATACGGGGTGCTGGGAAGTGATGCACAAAAAATCACATTGATATATGTATCATTGATTATCTAGTTCTGCATATTTGACTTTTTCCATGCTATTTTATTTTTCTAGGGTGTTCTTAATTTTTCTACAAACTATATTGTCAATTTGTTTCTTTACTTTCTTTTATCCTTCTAATAACAAGATCGGGTGCTGGACTGCTTAGTCATGACAACAGAGGGTGCTATGGTCGGAAAAGGTTGGGAAACTCTGCCCTAATATATTGACCACATAAGACATGCAGTCTATACCCCCATGTGTGGTTAATGAAGACAAGCTTAGCCTCTTTGCCGCAGTGATGAACCATAAGTTACATGGAGATGAACAGATATTAAGTAAAATAGTGTTTGAGTTAGACGTCACCTTATCAAAGACTTTAACACTGTCTGTTAAATCCAGAGGAGGAGGAGGAGGATTTCGTATATATGCATTTTGCATTTAGATTTTAACGTTTCGTATTTCGTAAATCGTACTTTGTATTTCGTATTTTGTGTTTTATAGTTTGTATTTTCTACTTTGTAGTTTGTATCGTGCATTTTGTATTTTACATTTTGTGTTTTGCATTTTTTAATTTTGTATTTTTATTTCGTGTCGTGTGTCTTGTATTTTGTGTCGTGTATTTTGAATTTTGCATTTTGTGTTTTGTATTTTGTACGCTGTATTTTTGTATTTCACACTCTACATTCTGTATTCTGAAGTCTGTATCCTGTATTTCGCGGTGGTGGTAGTGACGGTGGGGATGGCGGTGGTGGTGGTGGTGGCCGTGGTGAGTGTTCTTGTTCTTGTTGTTCTTGTTGTTGTTGTTATTAGATTTTGTTGTTGACTGTTGTTTTGTTGTTTTATTGTTGTTATTGTGGAGTGGTGGTGGTCCTGGTGGTGGCTTGTGGTGATAGCACTATTTATGATAACCATAGCCTTTAATCGTTATTTACCCACAATATTAATCATGTAAATAATAATGGTGATAATGGCAATGATAATTATAATGTTAATGGCAATGAAAATGTTGATGATGATGATGATGATGATGATGATGATGATGATGATGATGATGATGATGATGATGATGATGATGATGATGATGATGATGATGATGATGATGATGATGATGATGATGATGATGATGATGATGATGATGATGATGATGATGATAATGGTGATGATGATGGTGATGATGATTGATGGTGGTGATAATGATGGCGATGACGATGATGATGATGATGATGATGATGATGATGATGATGATGATGATGATGATGATGATGATGATGATGATGATGATGATGATGATGATGATGATGATGATGATGATGATGATGATTGATGGTGGTGATAATGATGGCGATGACGATGATGATGTTGACGATGATGATGATGATGATGATGATGATGATGATGATGATGATGATGATGATGATGATGATGATGATGATGATGATGATGATGATGATGATGATGATGATGATGATGATGATGATGATGGCGATGACGATGACGACGACGACGACGATGATGATGATGATGATGATGATGATGATGATGATGATGATGATGATGATGATGATGATGATGATGATGATGATGATGATGATGATGATGATGATGATGACGATGACGACGACGATGACGATGATGATGACGATGACGATGACGATGATGATGACGATGATGACGATGATGACGATTTTGATGGTGATGGTGATGATGTGATATAATGTGATTATAAGATGTAGTGAAGGTAAAAACTGCCACCAAATACTGATGAAATTCCTTTCCAATTCCTTCGCCTCCATCTCTCTTCTTCCTTCCCCTCCGGTCCCCTCCATTCTCCTCATTTCCCCTCCCTTCTCCTCCCCTCCTCTCCCCTCCCTACACTAATCCTCCAAAATATGACAATTTGTCCCTCTTCCCTTTCTCCCCCTCAGCCCCGAATTCATTCCATTATCTGTCCCCTCACCTCTTGCTGTGAATAAGACAACTTAGCCTACCCATGCCCCTTCGCTCATTCAAATACTCTCAAACTCACTCACTCACCCAATCATTTACACACTTGCTCACTCACTCTCTCATTCACTCACTTATTCACTCATTCACTCATTCACTTACTAACTCACTTACTCACTCACTCACTCACTCACTCACTAACTCACTCACTCACTCACTCACTTATTCACTCACGCACTCACTCACTCACTCACTCACTCACTCACTCACTCACTCACTCACTCACTCAGTCTCTCATCCACTCACTCACTCATTCACTCACTCACTCACTCACTCACTCACTCACTCACTCACTCACTCACTCACTCATTCACTCACTCACTCACTCACTCACTCACTCAGTCTTTCACTCTTTCACTCTCCTCCTTTCCTGCTTGGCTTTTTAAACGAACACAATTTTTATATTTTGTATTGGCATCCACTTGCCTTCTCCATATCCTCCTCCTCTCATATAATGAGGTAAGACATATCACACAAACCCTCAGCCCTGCTCTCCCTCCTCTCCCCTCCTCCTTTCCCCTCCTTTCCCCTCCTTCTCTTCTTGCTTCCCCTTGCACCGGGAGTCGCTAAGCACGGCAATTTCCCTCTTCCTTACTTTCCCCTCACTGAATGAATAAAACATATCATTTTTGTTCCCACCATTAAGAACCGCCCTTCCCTATTCACGGTACAATCAGGCCTGGGGTGTGACAAACACCTCATCCAAATCACGTCACTGCTCACCCCTTAATATCCATGACACAGCGCGTATCATCCGCCATACACGAAACAACAAATACTACACTAAGTTTACAACATCCTGTAATACTAATGTATGGTAACAAATTGTATTTTACCCACGTGAATCACAAATCACGTATCACTGTCACATTGTGTAACCTAAGCTGTCATGTAAGACTATTATGCTATATGTATTATTCACATAACATGTATATACCGTATTTATAAGACTCGCGTCATAATTCAACCATCATTGTGAAAATTAATACTAATCAAGCTCACATGAGACACTTTAGAATAAATATTATAATGTAAATCACAAGAAACATTATAATACTCACTAGTTTAATTGCTTGATATATTACAACTTAAGAAATTAAGTAATGAGAACATTGTGCCATCGAAAAAGCTGGCTACAGATCCTGACTAGATCACTTGTTCGAAAACTCAAGCCAAATCCAGGAACAGTGTACCAGCCCACCGGGTCGCACTTTTAAAGGAGGATGGAGAGAGAGGAAGACCTCGACACACAAGCGGAGTAGGAACAAGCATGTCAAATTTCTGCTCTTTATTATTTCACACACACACACACACACACACACACACACACACACACACACACACACACACACACACACACACACACACACACACACACACACACACACACACACACACACACACACACACACACACACACACACACACACACACACACACACACACACACACACACACACACACACACACACACACATCACATCACACGGTGGCGCAGTTGGTAGAGTACCCGACTGTCACTACGGCTGAAATAATTTCAGTATCGCTGCGCTTCGAGTCGTTACTCCAACTCTCGTGGGCGGGGAGTTGGGTGTGTGTGTGCGTGTAAGGTCTCAGCATTACCCATAGATCGGTCATACGAGCTCTGAGCTCTCTTGCGGGAGGGAAATAGCTGTCGATCACGAGTCCAACACGTGATCCAAAGACCATGGTGATGAATACACACACACACACACACACACACACACACACACACACACACACACACACACACACACACACACACACACACACACACGTTAAAATAAAATAAAAAAAAATAAATTAAAACAAATGAAAACAAAAACAAAACAAAATAAAACAAGGCAAAATAAAATAAAAATAAATTAAAACAGAATAAGTTAATATTGAGCCAATTACTAACACTGTTCAGCATACGAGTATACACATCCTCACAGTACTCCAGCATCGCTATGCATCGCAGCTAACCCTTTACATTCCCAATTGAATTACGTTTCCTGTCAATGGTTTTAAACAGCGCACACCATGACACACCATATATGGCTAAACTTATCAACGTCTAGATTTTTTTGTTTATTTCATATCGATTTATTATGTACACTACTGCAATATATCATATTCAATCATTTTATACGTTAATACTATTCCGTATAAAAATTGACATATATGCATTACGCCATTTCTATCTAAAATGTCATATACAGTGTAATTCTTTATGTTACGTAAATCACTAAGTAGGTAAACAGCTTAACTATTCAGGAAGAGAGTACTCGACCCGATATTTCCATTCATACGAACACACACACACACACACACACACACACACACACACACACACACACACACACACACACACACACACACACACACACACACACACACACACACACACACACACACACACACACACACACACACACACACACACACACACACACATACACATGTACACGACTCGGTGGCGCGGTCGGTAGAGTCTCAGACTGTCATTACGGCGGTACCGGGGGTACTGGGTTCGAATCCTGCACAGGGCTGAAATTATTTCAGTATCGCTGCGCTTCGAGTCGTTACTCCAACGTTCGGAGGCGGGGAGTTGGGTGTGTGTGTGCGTGTAAGGTCATAGCATTACCCATAGATCGGTCATACGAGCTCTGAGCTCTCTTCCGGAAGGGAAATAGCTGTCAATCACGAGTCCAACACGTTATCCAAAGACCAAGGTGAATCACAAATACACACACACCAACACACGACTCGAGGCGCGGTTGGTAGAGTTCCCGGCTGCCGCTACGGAGGTCCGGGTTCGAATCCTTCCCAGGGCTGAAATAATTTCATTATCGCTGCGCTGCGTGTCGTTACTCCAACTCTCGTAGGCGTGGAGTTGGGTGTGTGTGTGCGTGTAAGGTCACAGCA
>NC_134777.1:21311261-21318761 GCF_046742065.1 Oratosquilla oratoria | reverse complement strand
TTATTGGAATTAAAAATACTTTTTTTTCTAATTAGCATAACATTTCTACTAAATTTGCAATGAAAATTAGTCAGGGTAAATATTAATTTGCTGTACCTTCATTGAAACGTAGCCATACTTTCACCGTTTTATTTGATCATTTATTGCGAAATAACATAACGTATTTCTAACTGAATTTGCGTCATCTTAACTAAGATAAATAATCAGGTTAGCGAAAATATGTGGACCTACTAGAAAAATATTCTCTTATTTTTTCCAATGAATTGGATTTGTAGAAGACTCACATCATTAGTTCGTTTTGTTCGCCAGAGGTTATTTGGAATGTGGGGGATGCAGTGGTATCACCACGAGGCGTACTCTTCGATAATTTTTTATGGGATGTATCGAGAATGAAATTTTCTCATATCTACAAAAAAAAAAAAAAAAAGCAAATTTATTGTAGATATATAGATATTTCGTTAAAGATGAACATAGCCGGGAAATTGAAGAAATAAAACAGCGATTGATAGAGATCTGTTGTATCAATTTTACTACTGAACATAATGTGGTTGGATCTCTTTCCTTTTTAGATATATTGCTAAAGCAAAGAGACGAAGGTACTTACAACACCTCCATATACGTAAAAATATCTAATTCAGGACATTGTCTTAATGGGACTAGCTAATGTCCTCGAAGATACAGACTGAACCATCAACGCTATATTAGAAGATCACTTAGTCACTGCAATGATTGACAAGCAACGAACAGCGAATTAGAAAGAGTCTCTCAGGCCCTTATAAACAACGGAATCGCTAATAAGGACATCGAGCGAGTCTAAAAGAATTTAAGATATATGGCACTTAGATCGTAACCAACCTAATAACCAGGACACTAATGCCGAAAGCACGATCAAAATATATTACAGGCCCTTTTTCACAGCCAATGAAGAATATGAAAAGGTCATGCAAAAGATCATATATACATACATATACCAAAGGATTTTTCCTCCTTACTTAGGAGGTAGCCAAAAAACAAGGGCATAGAAACTACTCCCACCCATTCCATCCCCTACATACTCCACTCCCCTCTACCCTCTTCCCTCCCTTTTATCTTGGCACCTCCTGAATGACGGGTCATCCCTGCATCGTGTCCACTGCCCTGGGTCAGAAACAGTATCGTAAGACACAGCACATCCACAGCAAGGCCGCTTCATTAAATCGGCAACCCTCCCTCTCCGTCCCCTCATGCAGAAAAGGAGAAGACGGGGAGAAATCCCTTCGGGCTGCGTCAATTTATTTCTCATACATATTCTTTCATCTCCATCCCCCCACTCCACTCCCCCTCATGCATCACAGTATCATCCATACACAACCATTCTCCATTCACCTCTATCTTCTGTCCTCTCCCGTCCTTCCTCAACAGACATTCCCCTCTTTCCCAATGCCTCTTTTACCCCATCCATCCATTTCATCCTAGGTCACCCCCTCATGCTCATTCCTTCCACCTCTGCCCTCCACACCTCTTTTACTAGTCTTTCTTCACTCATTCTTACCATGTGTCCAAACCATCCCAATACTCTTTCATCAACCCCATCTCCGAACTCCCTTTCCACCCCTGTTCTCCTCCTCGTCTTCTCATTTCTCACTCTAACCTAATAACCCCTATCATACTGCTCAGGCATTTCATCCCAAACACATTCAAACTCCTTCTCTCCTCCTCTCTTATGTTCCATGTTTCTGGCCCGCACAGTGGTGTTGGCACAATCACTCCTTCATACAATCTCCTCTTAGCATCCATTCCCAAATGTCTATTTCTCATTACACTTTTTAATCCCCTTAGGCATTTACTCACTTCTCTTAATCTACATTCTACCTCCACCTCCACTCCTCCCTTTCTTGCCACATTTGCACCCAAGTATCTAAAACTATCTACTTACTCCAGTCTCTCTCCTTTAATACTCACTTCCAGTCTGCTGCCGCTTTCTCCCCATGTACATCTCATCACCTCACTTTTGCCCACATTTATCTTCAACTTCCTTCTTTCGTACACCTTTCCAAACTGTCACTAATATCCTCAATCCCTCCTCTGATCCTGCTACAAGAGCTGTGTCATCAGCAAACAGCAACTAGCTTATCTCTCCATTTTCTTTAATCATCTCCATCCCTGACCCATTACCCTTGTATTCACCTCTCGCTTCACCCCATCCACGTATAAATTGAACAGCCAGGATGACATAACACATCCCTGACGAAGTCCTACCTTTACCCCAGACTACTCACTCTCTCCATTTCTAATCCTAAGACAAGCTCTACTACTCTCGTAAAAACTCTTGACTGCTCTTAACAGCTTTCCTCCTATCCCATATATCTGCAATACCTCCCACAGTGCTTTCCTATCTACCCTGTCATAATCCTTTTCCAGATCCATAAAAACCCAAAATACATCTTTACCTTTTCCTATAGCTTTCTCACATATCTGTCTTACCACAAAAATCTGATCTACACAACCCCTACCTGTCCTAAACCTACACAGAACCTCACCAATTACTCCCTATATTCATCTCCTAATCCTCTCAATCAAAACCCTCCCATAAGCTTCCCAACTACACTCAACAAGCTGATCCCTCTGAAACTACTACACTCACACTTGTCCCCTTTTTCCTTGTAAAGTGGAACTATACAGTCCTCTGGGACTCTACCCTCTCTTAAACAAACATTAAATAACCTCACCAGCCAGTCCACCATCACTGTACCTCCCTTTTGTTAGGACTTCACTTTGTCCTTTAAGTGTGATACCCCCACCACCCTCTTCCTCCTCCTCCTCCTCCTCCTCCTCCTCCTCCTCCTCCTCCTCCTCCTCCTCCTCCTCCTCCTCCTCTTCTTTCTCCTCCTACTCCTCCTCTCTACCTTTTGAACAGTAGTCAAATACACACCCGATGCTTACCTGTTCTTTTCACACTCCCTCCAGTGAGAACTACATCAGTCAAAAATACTCACTCCCCTCCCCGTCTCTTCTTCGTCATTGTCCTCTCGTCGACGTTACCCTTCGGAAGGCGTTTCCCCTCGAACTCTTTCCTCTTTCCCTTTCCCCTTTTCCCTTTCCCCTTTCCCCTCTCCTGCCCCCCAACCCCCTCCTCCAGACATTGAGGAACCTCTCTCTACCCTAAAATGCTTCTCTCCCTTCCCAAACTACTACTGAAGCACCATAATCATCGCCTTATCCTGTGGTTGGAATTCGTCTGTAGGCCTACGCTCGGCCTGTCACTGTCAAGGTCTAGGGGACTTTGGCTGTTCCCTCTGCTTGACGTCCCCCCGAAGATGCCTGCTGTTACGTCAGCAAAAATACCCCCACTTCCCCCAACGTCCCGGCAATTTTCTCTCTTTTCTCTCGTCCCCCCAAATTCCCTTTTCCCTTTCATCTTTCTTTGCCTAATATCCGAGCCCTGCTCTATAATCCTATTTATTAGTTCGTTATTAATTCTCCCCTTTCAGGACAGGCATCATTTCTTTGATTTCATCTACTTTCTAATTTCATCTTTTTCTCATTCAAGTCAGGGAGTCTGGTAGTAGATAAGAGCGTTTCATAAAAGTTTATGAACTTTGAATATCAATATATATGGGTACGTAATCCCTCACACGCACGCACACGCACACACACATACACACAAACACACACACACACATACACACACACGCAAGCACGCACGCACGCATGAACACACATACACACACGCACGCATGCACGCGCACACACACACATACACACGCACACACACACACACACACACACACACACACACACACACACACACACACACACACACACACACACACACACACACACACACACACACACACACACATACACACACGGGCCACTACGTCTTTCCGGGTTCGAATTCTACCTAGGGCTAAAATTATTTCAATGTCGCTGCGCTGCGAGTCGCTACTCCAACTCTCGTGGGTGGGCAGTTGGGTGGATGTGTTCGTGTAGGGTCACAGCATTACCCATAGATCGGTCATGTATGTGCTCTGAGCTCTCTTCCGGGAGGGAAATGGATATGGATCGCAAGTCCAACACGTGATCCAAGACCATGGTGTTTCACACACATACACACACACACACACACACACACACACACACACACACACACACACACACACACACACACACACACACACACACACACACACACACACACACACACACACACACACACACACACACACACACACACACACACACACACACAAGTACACACGAATATGGATGCACAAGAAAACTGATAACGCTGGCAGCTATTTACGCTAGAACCGTAGCCCCTACGATCAATAAGTAAATTAACGCCTGAGGCTACTCAAGTTGGTATGGCAGTCGAAGGCTGTCAAAGACTCCCAAGAGTTAGTGCTCTCTATGTGGTCATCTCCCCAGATCCTTAGGTTTTTACCTGGCTCATGTAAGCCCCATTATCAATATGTACTACTTAGTGTTAGATCGTATTAATTCGGGAGAGACAGTATCCTCCTTAATTCTCTGTAATCCTCTCAAAGTGAAGTACTGTAATGTGTTTCCTCAATACACTGTGTGTGGGCGTGTGTGTGTGTGTGTGTGTGTGTGTGTGTGTGTGTGTGTGTGTGTGTGTGTGTGTGTGTGTGTGTGTGTGTGTGTGTGTGTGTGTGTGTGTGTGTGTGTGTGCGTGTGTGTGTGTGTGTGTGTTTGTGTGTGTGTGTTTGTGTGTGTGTGTGTGCGTGTGTGTGTGTGTGCGTGTGTGTGTGTGTGTGTGTGTGTGTGTGTGTGTGTGTGTGTGTGTGTGTGTGTGTGTGCGTGTGTGTGTGTGTGCGTGTGTGTTTGTGTGTGTGTGTGTGTGTGTGTGTGTGTGTGTGTGTGTGTGTGTGTGTGTGTGTGTGTGTGTGTGTGTGTGTGTATGTTTGTGTGTGTATTTCTTCACTGATGTCGTTAACTGCATTAATATTTTTCTATACAAACAGATATGCAGCATTGGAAACTCCTTTATACATTACATATACATTCAGCCTGTGCCTCCAACTATTTTAAAACAGATAATTCACTCTCGCGCATCGTTACTTGTCTCCACATCTACGCATGAATTAGTTAACTGAATTAGTTCTATTTAGTGATACACTTGAGCATGATAATAAGCTTGTGAATGAGTGTCTTAATGTGTTTGAATGTGCGTGTGAATGCGCATACTAATGTGTTTGGAATGGGTATTGGGACACCGTGCGCCCAAGCCCGTGAATCTATTTGCTTGTTTTTTCGACATACGTAGAGGAGGAAAAACTGGATATGAATAACACAGAGATAACAAGAAAAGGAACACAAATACAAACCAAAGGACTGCATGAGTGAGATCCCTACGGATCAGAGTCATCTGGCATTCTTTTATGATTAAGAAAACTCCATTAATATTTTGTAATGATAAATTCTAACTTCCTCTATCTCTCATTTTTGTTTCTTTCGTTAAATGTCACGTTTTCTACAGCTGTGACTTCACGTATTCGACGCGAAATTTCCTAAACAGAAAAGTTTTTTTTTTTTTTTTTTTTTTTTTTTTTGTTTTTTTTTTTTTTTTTTTTTTTTTTTTTTTTTTTTTTTTTTTTTTTTTTTTTTTTAATATAGAATGCAGAGGAACTTGTCGGAAATCGAACCTGATTTCATGCAGTAATGGAAAAACTCTATGTTAAACACAATCTGTTCTTGATAACGCTCAGGCGTTTTGATCAGCTGAAGAGCTCCTTGGGTAAGAATAAAGAAAAAATAAATAAATAAACAAATAAATAAATAAATAAACAAATAAATAGTTATATAAATAAATGAATAAATAGATAAATAAATACTTAGATAAATAAGTCAATTAGGTTCTTGATTAATCGATGTCCCATTTTTATCTTTTCCCTCAGTTTTCGCACCTTATTGGGTCTAAATGTTTATTTTTTTCTAACGCCAATGTTAATATCTAAAAATATTCAATGAAATTATCTAATATGAAGCGGAACAAAATATTGATAATAAAGGTCAAGACCAATTAAAAGCATTACAATGTCTATATACAATCCGTTGTGAGATGAAGTTCTCTGTTTGTATGAATGAAGTGATATGCTATTGGCTACAGCAAAATATTTAAGAGTCTCCAGAACAGGGAACCCATTCATTCCAGAGGACACCCCTTTGAACTAATATATATATGTATGTGTATATATATATATATATATATATATATATATATATATATATATATATGTATGCATATATATATACATATATATATGTATGTATATATATATGTATATATCTGTATGTATATGTATATATATACATATATATATATGTATATATACATATCAAATAGATAGATAAACAAATAAGTAAATAAATTCCTTCTTTTATTCATTTATTCATTCATTCATTCATTCATTCATTAACGAATAATTTGATAAAGAAATCGATGAATAAATGAATAAAATAGTAAATAAATAAATTAATAAATAAATAAAATAAACAAACAAATAGATTAATTAATGAATAAGATCAATGAATACATAAATAAATGAGAAGAAAATAGGCAAGAACTGGTTTACTAAAAGAATGTTGAACGAATGAAATAGACTTAGTAACCATGTAGTGAACATTGAAACAATTGGTTGCTTAAAGAGAAAATAAGATAACTTTATGGATAAGAATGACAGATGGTAAGGGACATGGACCTGCCTTGTATAGGCCTATTGTCTTTTGCAGTCTCCTCTATTCTTGTGTCTTAAAAAAAATACATGACTATAGTCTTCAGAACAACATCTACAACGGCCTTCGTCGGGTTAAATATATATCTGTGCAGATTGAATCATAGTTTACATCGAACATTCCTTACCATATTGAATGACGCTCTCTCTCTCTCTCTCTTTCTCTCTCTCTCTCTCTCTCTCTCTCTCTCTCTCTCTCTCTCTCTCTCTCTCTCTCTCTCTCTCTCTCTCTCTCTCTCTCTCTCTCTCTCTCTCTCTCTCTCTCTCTCTCTCTCTCTCTCTCTCTCTCTCTCTCTCTCTCTCTCTTTCTCTCCCAATATCATTCCTTAGCAGAATTCGTCTGTCGTCAACTATAAGAAATTATAGAAAAAACAAAAATAATAAGTTTCATGATTCAATCATCAGCGCATAACCCTTTCGATCGGAAGGCTATACTTGATGTAAATAA
Source organism: Oratosquilla oratoria (assembly GCF_046742065.1). Classification (NCBI taxonomy): domain Eukaryota; kingdom Metazoa; phylum Arthropoda; class Malacostraca; order Stomatopoda; family Squillidae; genus Oratosquilla; species Oratosquilla oratoria. The sequence continues at coordinate 21,311,576 of NC_134777.1, read as the reverse complement.
AACAGCCTTGCCTATAAAAAAAAAAAAAAAAAAAAAAAAAAAAAAAAAAAAAAAAACAGGTACTGAGAGACAGTCTCGTGAGCGTCCATTGGACAGGTGAAGGAAAGTCTAAGAACTCTTGAAAAAGTCAGCACTCCAGCCTTCACACCTGTTGGTCAGACCATCCACATTTTCTGCCTTACATTTGATAATACACAGACGCGGGAACTCTCGGCCTCGCATCAAATATGTAAATTGGCCGCGGCCTAAGCCCTCAATCCGCTTAAACAACCGCCACGCTTTCACCGTCACATGTAATATATAACAGGGCACATC
>NC_134777.1:21281261-21283761 GCF_046742065.1 Oratosquilla oratoria | reverse complement strand
TCGCCCGGGGCTGAAATAATATCAGTATCGCAGCGCTGAGGGGTGTTACTCCAACTCTCGTGGGCGGGGAGTTGGGTGTGTGTGTGTGTGCAAGGTCATAGCATTACCCATAGATCGGACCTACGAGCTCTGAGCTCTCTTCCAGGAGGGAAATAGCTGTCGATCACGAGTCCAACACGTGATCCAAAGACCAAGTGAATACACATACACACACACAAACACTGGAACAGACACAGACAGACAGACAGATAGACAGGCACACAGGAAGACAGACAGATAGACGGATAGAGATAAACAGACATATAAACAGACAGGCAGGGAGACACACAAGCAGACAAATCTGTGCATGTTCATTTTTTTACATGTATAGTGAATCATTAAAGTCTTGGTCAAGGCCAGGCGTTTTAGTGGAAGACGTAATTCATTTCTTTAGTACATTTTCCTTTACTTAACGTACATTGCTAACCGTGTTAATTATATTTAGCTATCAATGTTATCTATGTTTTAGTATCAGTTATATTAAGTAAAACCAACGCCATCTATTGACGTCTGACAAGAATTCTGGCGGGTTGCGTGTGCGTATGAGAAGGTGAATGGGTTCGCCGTGGTGTTTTATGTGTGTATACCTGTCCACGCGTGCCCTCGCGTCCGCGTACACACGTGTACGCACGTACATGTGTGTGTACGTGCGAGCGCGTGACTGTGAGAACGTGTGGCGTTCCTCACGGACACTTCTTACGTTCTTCTGGAGTTCTGAAGCAATAGAAGGAAGGACAATGTAGACGGTAGGGATTTAATGATAGAGCAAAGATAAGAAGGTGCTTACGCCAGGAGACGCCTTTGCCTTATGGATTCTGGGAGCCAGGGAAAGTGGCAATCACTAGTAGGTATTAGGAGTCAACCCGAGGATTTATAGTCAGCAGTCAAGGTAGATATGCTATGTGTTACAGGAAAAGGAAATAGTGAAATCAATAAGGACGCAGCTACTTCCGTTGAAACTTATTTTTGTCTCTGTAGTTGACGGTGGGCGTTGGAGATCAAATGATTGCTTGGAAGGAAAAATGAAGTCACGGACCATAGAAATAGAAGGAATTAATGCGATTGAAGTTGCTCACAACCATAGGATAAAGCAACACACAGGGATATATTTCTTTGCCGATAATATCGCGTCGAAAACTTAGTCATAAGGGTGGTAATGGAGAGAGTGTGTGTGTGTGTGTGTGTGTGTGTGTGTGTGTGTGTGTGTGTGTGTGTGTGTGTGTGTGTGTGTGTGTGTGTGTGTGTGTGTGTGTGTGATTCACCATGGTCTTTGGATCATGTGATGGACTCGTGATCGACAGCTATTTCCCTCCCGGAAGAGAGCTCAGAGCTCGCATGACCGATCTATGGGTAATACTGTGACCTTACACGCACCCCCCCAACTCCCCACTCACGAGAGTTGGAGTAACACCTCGCAGCTCAGCAATACTGAAATTATTTCAGCCATGGGCGGGAGCCGAACCCGGACCGCCGTAGTGGCAGGCGAGAACTCTAACCACAGCGCCACGAGGTGTGTGTGTGTGTGTGTGTGTGTGTGTGTGTGTGTGTGTGTGTGTGTGTGTGTGTGTGTGTGTGTGTGTGTGTGTGTGTGTGTGTGTGTGTGTGTGTGTGTGTGTGCGCGATGACTAGGTCAGAAAAAGAAAACAGAGAGTTATGACACATACTGGTGTCGCGCAGTGATAGTGCACCCGGGTTCTGAACCAGAGGTCAACTGTTCGTTTCGAGGAAAAGACCGATACATCTCGATCAATGTCTCGAGTGACTTGCCCGTCATTATGATCAAGGTAGCTCTGGCTTCGCGCAACCCGAGTGACGGCGACAGTCGCTCACAATAACAGATTGGTTTAGTAAGACTGAATATCTTAGAGGGGGTTTACACGGTAACGGTTCGTCGAACGCGGTTCGACAGACACGTGTTTAAAGTGATGTGTGAACGTGTGAACGGCGTATTTGGGGTTCAACCAACGTGTTCGACAACCAAATACCCTGTTCACACGTTCACACATCACTTTAGATATGTGACTGGTTAAAAAAATAACCCCAGTGAGAGATGCAGTAACACGCAATGGCAGATGGGTTTGGTAAAACTGAACATATTCCCCTACAAGCTTACTGGTTAAGGAAGATGTACTTTAGCATGTGTTTATCTTGAGCCAAAGTCATTAACTTGTAGAGTGAGGGTAAGTGGCAGTTACTAGTAGCAAATATCAGGCGGAGCGACCGCCAAAGGCGTGAAATTACGGCCGAAGCCGTCACATTTTCCTTGTGTTTTTATGGTAGGTATGATCCGTGGTGAGTAATGGCAGCCACTGAGGATGGCTTTAAGGTCTTCGTGCACATGAGCTAAAAACCAAGCCAGAATTGCTGTACTAATTACGATGAAAACTACCCATCCATGTAAGTCATCCTATTTAGATTATTTTCCTCTATTTTCCTTAGAGGACAAGAAACGAATAGAAGT
>NC_134777.1:21256261-21263761 GCF_046742065.1 Oratosquilla oratoria | reverse complement strand
GGAAGTTGCAGGGCATTGGCTGCTTTCGTCGTGGCGGGAAAAAGGACGGCTCGTGATTGGTCGATCGCTGGGCGTCTGGAACCAGACAACAGCAGACGACAACGGGTGAGGGAGGGTCGACTTGTGGTTGCTCCTTGTCATTCTATATTTGTGCATTCACATTATCTAATCATAACATCTAGGTTGATAAAGATTTTTGACCGCGCTGAGAGCATTGCCACTGAACGATAATTTGTGTGACCTTGGCGATAGCAAGAAATCGATTCAGCTTTGAACTTCTCAGTCTTCGCTCAACGTACGTCGCAATCAACGGGTCGGTAGTACGACGTAGTAGTAGTACTACGGCGTGGCTGGGTAGCACGGCTGGTCCTTCACAACGGTGGGAGAGGCGGTGGAGAAGGGAGAGGGGAAGTGGTTATGCCGAGGCGAGGACAGGGGTCGAGGTGGTAGTGGTAGTGAATGAGTGGATGAGTTGTGGAAAGTTGGTGTGCAGGATTGAAAGCTGTGGAGGCGTGGTCGGTGAGTGGAGAGGAGTGGATGAGTGTGGTAGTGTACATCAGTAGCGTGGTAGGGAGAGTTGACAATCGAAATAGACCAATGTTAGTTATATAACCCGATGCAAGGGTGAGATCTACATCGAGATTTGGTAGAAGTAATTGTTCTGACATGGCTTTTAGTTGTAAACATAAGTTGTGAATGATGATATCATAGTTGTGGTTGTGTTGCTGTAGCCGTTTCCACACACCATGAAATGACAGGGACTGCGTGAAGGTCATACATGATCCCGATAAGAAAAGAAACAATGGTCAGCTTTTCTATTTCTGGGGGCAAAACTGTTTATCATGGTGAAAATAGCCATCGTTGTGACGACTTGTATGGTGATCATAACAGGGATGGAATTGTATTAGTATGATAGTAGTAAACATCACGCTGGTAACGCTAACTGTATTGATACCACGAGCTCGAATTAAACGATCGTGGCTGGCAACAGCAGTGGCGATAATGGCAATGTTTGTATAAGCCTATAAGGTATAGGGATTGTATTCGTGTATATCATGTTGACTTGACTCTGTGTTAGCGAGTTGCATAGTGAAGATAGTGGAAATGATAGTTGCGATGATTGTGACAGTGGTCCTATTGAAGGGATGAAAATGTTGGATATCATAAAGGTGATTGGTTTGGTTTATGAAGTATTAAACATTCGGTGACTCCTTTGCGCTGGCCGTTTGAGTACTCAGTGCAAATGTGGCCGTTTTGTGTGGAACTAAGCCCCTTCTGGCATAAACTACCCTTAAAAAAAGGGCACTGAAAGCAGAATGTCAATCATATTAATAGTACGTAGACTAGTCACACTGACGTAGAAATGAGCTAATGTATATACAAACAATAGTGAGATAGTCCTTAACAAAAAATATAGATATCTTGATAACAAAATTATTTTTATACGATAGTAGTTATAGACAAAAACAAAATGTAATATTGAGTGGCCAGTGACTATACCAGCAATATCAAGAGCGGGAGGAAAAATTCTAGTCCAGCTGATAAGATTACGGGGTCAATGCTTTATATATATATATATATATATATATATATATATATATATATATATATATATATATATATATGTATATATGTATATACATATATATATATATATATATATATATATATATGTGTGTGTGTGTGTGTGTGTGTGTGTGTGTGTGTGTGTGTGTGTGTGTGTGTGTGTGTGTGTGTGTGTGCGTGTGTGTGGGTGTGTGTGTGAGTGTGTGTGAGCGTGTGTGTGTGCGTATATTTATATCTATATATTATATGTATATATGTGTATATATATATATATATATATATATATATATATATATATATATATATATTGTATCCAAAATCTATATTTGTCTGGCGAATTCCAGTACAAAATATTTTACGCCCGTATCGACTGCTAAAAGATCAAATCAAAACAAATATACTCCTTTGATTGAGGAATGGACACTGCTTCCATTAGAACACTGTTTCCCAAACCGGGGGTCGGGACCTCAAGTGGGGTCGCTAAGCGTTTTTCAAAATTGGGGTCGCCAAGACATCTTGCTTGCTAAAATTTTTTGTTGCAAAATGATATGAATTCAATACAATAACTATGATGATGTTAACTTTGTCTTTTATAACCTTACATTACATTTCTTACACATGTCTTTATTTTACTTGCTCCCTACCTTTTAAAGTCAACAACTAGTCATATATATTAACACATATACAAATAGATTAGTGGAGTCGCCTGAAATAAAGGTTGGGAAACAATGCATTAGTAGTAGTAGAAGAAGAAGAAGAAGAAGAAGAAGAAGAAGAAGAAGAAGAAGAAGAAGAAGAAGAAGAAGAAGAAGAAGAAGAAGAAGAAGAAGAAGAAGGAGGAGGAGGAGGAGGAGGAAGAGGAGGAGGAGGAAGAGGAGAAGGAGGAGGAGGCGAGGAGCCTACGCAAGGAAATGCATAGCTGCGATCAAATCATATTTCCTCTATTATGCGCTTTAGGGACTGTTGGGGGTAGGTAACATTCACTGCTGGGAATCGGAGAGAGTGCGGGATTCGAACCCACAATTAATTAAATGCGAGACAAGCACACTTCCGATTACGGCACCACTAGATCACTAAGCGAAAGTAACAATAGATACTTAAAGTTGTCCAGCCCATTAAAGCCTTGAATAGCGAAACCCGTTGTACAATGTAACGAAGACAGGTCCCTTAGTTGGTACAGAGCCAGAGGAACTTCTGATAACGTGGTTCGACCTGTCAACTACTGTGAGATGAGAATACAAGTTCTAGAAACTGTTGCTGTAGTTACAATAGTCTTTCAGAATACATTACCGATAATGGTATAATACATAAGGTATAGATATACTGGGAATATTTCTTTATATCAAGGGAATGGTTAGATTGTGAACGGTGTAGTGAGTTGAATAATCAATTCGATTCGGTTTAATGTCGTCAACTCCCCCTATCAGGAGGCTAGGACGGTGCCCCTCACAGAGGACTTCGTTGCGGGGAATTTAATTAACTATGCCCTTGGTCCAACTCGCTGGTGGCAGAGTTCAAACTGCCGTCACCTCGACTTCCGCCGCAACTAACGACGCTCTAACTCGCTTGGTCAGCGAGTGAATAGTAAGTCCCCCACTCATAAAATGCCTAGCTGGGATTCCAAGAATAGTTAGAACAATGCAGAGACTATGAATACGATGAGTAATGATATTACAGATATCGTTGAGACAGAAATCTGGTGATGTGATAAGAACAGTTATGGGAGATGTTTGTGGCACAGAGATGGCGAAACAGCGAGAAAACATCAGTTACAAAGACATTTTTGGAAACTGTCCCAATGGTAGAAACAGTTATGGGAGTTGATGGGATAAGAGCCAACTTTAGAACTCAGTTATGGAAGTTGATGGGGGCGGACCGAGACGGCATTGGAAGTTGAAGGTTACGTTGAGGTAATGGTCCGGGGTTATAGAGACAGAGTAATAGTGTTGTTTATTCTGTGGACAGGAAGGCTGAACCCACCCGATTAACTAACGAATCCCAAGTGAAAATGGAGCCATTTGAGAAAGACGTCATTTGCGTCTATCTACAACGTTGAGGAAGTCGAAATAATGACCACGATAATTGAGGAAGTGTCGCATTTGTACAAACGTGTGTGGTTGCTATGATCCTTCAATACCAGTTATCGCAACTATAGGACCAGAGCAAACTGTCATAAAAGTTATACTGAAAGCATGACTCCTTGTTTGAGCACCACAAACGCTTGCATGAGTTGCGGAAAAGGGGTACAAGTGGTACATATGACCAGAATAACTTCATGTTATAAAACTTAATGACCAAAGGGGCGGGTCATGGAAAAAAAAATAAACGGAAATAGTCTAAGATAATGATGGGATTATAAGAGTGATGGAAAAGTGAAGCCAGAGGGTGTCTCAGGTTGCATGGGTGATGGGGATGTCATAGGTGCTCAAAGCCTTGTATGAGAGGGAGGAAGAGGAAGAGGAAGAAGGAAAAGGAAGAGAAAGAAGAGAGGGAAGGCGTGTTCGATGAAGCGGTATAGATACATTGGTATTAGGGGCGTTGGTTGTCGCATCGAGGATAGAGGCAAGTGACCAAGTATACTATTGCGCTGTGTTTTGTGATACTTTATAGTGTCTAGTTATAATGTTTAGTGAGTGAAGAGGGAAACGATAAGTAGGGTAGGACTCGTAGTAATAGATTAAGAAGGAAATAGTCAAGAATTGGTTTATCAGTAGAATGGTTAACGAATGGAATAGACTTAGTAAGCATGTAGTGAGACCTGAAACTATTGATTGTTTTAAAAGAAGATTAGATAACTTTATGGATAGGGATGATAGGTGATAATTGACATGGAACTGCCTAGTGTAGGCCTTACGGTGTTTTACAATCTCCTTCATATGTTATGTTCATGGCAACGAAGCAAAGGACTCAGGTGATTTACATAGAAACAACTCGTATTCAGCAATGGGGTCTCGTGAACAGAGGGTGCTCGTGAAGTGTGGGGGATTTTAATATCAACAGATCTAGGAACAAGTAAGGGTATTGTTGTGCTGAACGAGCAACCGCCTTTAAACGACTAACGTTATCCAAAACTGTTGTGTGTTACTTTGGGCTACTCGAACTCAATGAGACACTGTAACTAACTGGTGATGAAGAGGTTGTTTATGGCTTGTGCTTCTCCTCATAATGCCCCTCACATGCAAATGATCCAGACGAGGTAATGAAAACAGGGTCCTAACTGCCGTCGAATCAATAGCTTTATCTTTGTTAATGGAAGCAGTCTAGACTGCTTAAAGACAATACGTGTCAGTCTCGGAGGGGTTTAGATACATATTGAATGATTCGTAGTGTATAATGTGAAGATAGTACCCACATACTTTTACGTTGTTATAGTTGTATTTTGTCATTTAGATAACAGAATTGGAACTGGCTGTTAGGTTCATAGTTACATAGACACTGATGGCGGAAGAAGTTATAGTTGAGTGAATGAGGATGATGGTTAATAGTGTGCGTACCATGAAGGAGTAATAGTGAATGATAGAAATAGTCAAACTACTTTAAAGACCAAATATTTTCCTGATTAACGGTGATTGTGAAGATTAGGGGCGTCATTGTTGGAGATGTCTGGGTAGCACTTGCGTCAGCAGTGACGTCAAAGTGGTCTGCACTGAACGGCAGAGCTCTGCTGACGGAAGTTGCGATGGCAGAGCCCGCGGGGCGCGTAGAGCGTGGGCGGGAAGTCGGGTGCGGAAGTTGTGGTGGAGGATGTGGTGAAGATGACAGCGGAAGGTGATGAGGGGTTCTTGCCTCGTTCGTTTTGTTGGTGGTGATTGCAAGGATCAAGGCAGGGGTGACATTAAGTACTAAGTGTTAACTAACCCGTGTTGGCCTCACTTTAGGTGATTCTAACCGCTTTTAACCTAGCCTAGTTCACACTAACCTAACCAATCAGAATTTAATGTGAATTTAACTACTGTGATATATCGTAGCCTATTGTGTGTGTGTGTGTGTGTGTGTGTGTGTGTGTGTGTGTGTGTGTGTGTGTGTGTGTGTGTGTGTGTGTGTGTGTGTGTGTGTGTGTGTGTGTGTGTGTGTGTGTGTGTTTGTGTGTGTGTGTCTGTGTGTGTGTGTCTGTGTGTGTGTGTGTAATTCACCATTGTCTTAGATCACGTGTTGTACTCGTGATCAACAGCTACTACCCTCCAGGATGAGAGCTCAGATCCCATGTATGACCAATCTATGGGTAATGCTGTGACCTGACACGCACACACACAAACTACCCCCCATGAGAATTGGAGTAACGACTCGCAGCGCAGCGATACTAAAATTATTTCAGTCCTGGGCGGGATTCGAACTCGGACTGGTGTAGTAACAGTTGCGAACACTACCACTGTGCCGTCGTGTGTGTGTGTGTGTGTGTGTGTGTGTGTGTGTGTGTGTGTGTGTGTGTGTGTGTGTGTGTGTGTGTGTGTGTGTGTGTGTGTGTGTGTGTGTGTGTGTGTGTGTGTGTGTGTGTGTGTGTGTGTGTGTGTGTGTGTGTGTGTGTGTGTGTGTGTGTGTGTGTGTGTGTGTGTGTGTGTTTGCGCTCGCGCTAATGTGTCATATCAGGAAATACAATGAAAAGGTTCCCGGGAAAAACCTTGTAATTTCAGGGATCCTTCCCAGATTCAAGAGAAGGGATTTTTTTTTTCGACATCGACAGATTCTACAACATCGCATTCAGTGCACTTCGTCAATTTCTGGGACAACTTCTACTTTGATAAAACTCTGTTTGAGAAAGACGGTCTCCACTTGAATGTGGCCGGAGCAGCAAGGTTAGGTAGGCTGCTCAACAACAGCCTGGCCGAAATCAGAAGTAAAAACTCCTCCGTAATAGAGCAAAAGAGAAAAGTGACACGTGTCAACCTCTGTTACGTTAATGTTTGCAGCTTACGAAACAAATTCGAAGATCTAGAAATTGTCGGAGCGACAGATAACTATCACGTGATAGGAGTAACAGAAACATGGTTGGACACATGAAGTCGAGATTTTATTGCGGAATACAATTTGCCGGGATACTCAATTTTCAGTTGTGAAAGAGAAATAGAATAGATGGTGGAGTAATCTTGTATGTCCATAACTCCCTCCCACCACCACTGTTAAAAACAGAGGTAGTAACAAATGTGGATATATTGTTTGTTGAAATTAAAAACAATTGCAGTAAATCTAAAGTAATGATTGGACTTGTTTATAGACCACCGGGTCAGCTGCTGGAAAATGATGAAAAATGATCCAACATGGAAGTTAATCTACTTCCCAAGGAACTAAGTCGATTGCTAACTGCCGTCCGTACTTATTGTTTTACAGAGAACCAGGGTAACTCTAGCTAGTGGTTAGACTGGTTTGTTTCCTTGATGGACTTATCGTCGTTGTCATACCTGAATAGTATCACCAGTGACGGTGGTGTCGATCAAATAATTCCGACTGTCGGTAAGGCGATGGCAGTGAGATTTTACGGGCCCGATTCGAATCCGGGGACGACAGTCGGAATTATTTGATCGACATCATCGTCACTGGTGATTCTATTCAGGTATGACATCTTGGCTCTTTCCCTTGGTTTTCATGCCATTGACAAGTCTCAATCTTCAACACTTCTTCGTCACCAATTCCTCCCCCATACTCCTCAGGTGGCCCAGCCATCTCAGCTTGGTAGCACCTACCGTCCTCAGCAGAGGAGTCACCACTATCTATTTTACCTTTTCATTTCATACTTCAGGAGCCCTATCTTCAACTGAATTTATTTTGTTGGTTTTAGCCAAAGCACCATACATAAAGAGGGTCCTCTGACCAAAGGGATTAACGTTAAGTTATTGACGCCGTGATGGTACCGGTGGGAAGTGCAGGTATATCCTCAGGTTATGAGTTTAAACCGTGCTCATCGCTGAATTTTTTGTCCATCAATCTTCGCAGCGTCCC
>NC_134777.1:21248761-21251261 GCF_046742065.1 Oratosquilla oratoria | reverse complement strand
ACATACATATATATATATATAAATATATATATATATATATATATATATATATATATATATATATATATATCAGATCATTTTTACGGCTGACACACAGAGCACACCAACCTACCGCTCCGAGGCCAGGAGGCTACCGAGACGGTACCTTAAACCGCTCGGTTACAGGAGGTACAAAACTCTTGGAACTCGGAACGCTACTGGTTCCCGGGATTAGGAAAAATCGCTGCCTACAACTTTATTTCCTCTTTCACCAGAAAGCCGACCTCAACTCGTAGTAGAGGGTAAGGACCGGAACGAATCACTTTCACGCTTTCGCCATTGTAAACTGTGTGAGAAATTTGCTAGTGGACAGCGACATCAATCAGATAATCTTTATAGCCGTTGCGCATAGGACTCCAACCTACCGCTCTGAGGCGAAGAGGCTACCGAGACGGTGATTTAAACCGCTCGGCTACAGGAGGTACAAAACTCTCTGAACTCAGAACGTGGTTTAAGGCACCGTCTCGGTACCCTTTTGGTCTCAGAGCGGTAGGCTGGAGTCCTATGCGCGACGGCCATAAAAGTTATCTGATGTATATATATATATGTATATATATGTGTTATATATATATATATATATGTATATATATACATATATATATATATATATACATATATGTATATATACATATATATATATATATAAATACATATATATATCTGTGTGTGTGTGTGTGTGTGTGTGTGTGTGTGTGTGTGTGTGTGTGTGTGTGTGTGTGTGTGTGTGTGTGTGTGTGTGTGTGTGTGTGTGTTAGTATGTGTGTGTGTGTACATGTATATACATATTACTTTAATTTTGTTTCTTAATAATCTCCTAGCTGATGTGAACTAGATATAGGAACCCTTACCTTACTTAACGAAGTGACCGTCACGTGACGTCGTCGATCATGGAACGCTAACTTCCCTCGTCTTCCGCCAGCCTCAACATCTGAGCCACCGTACGCTCTCCTTCAATGTGGTTTATGAGGATCTTCATGAATTCAGTCCTCTGCCTTCCTCTTGCTCTCTTCCCTTCTACTTTTCCAAGTAAACAATCTGTCTCTAATTCTCCACTTCTTAGGACGTGTCCTAGATATTTTAGCTGTCTCCTCCTTATATCTCGTATCGGGCTTCTTTCCACACCTGCCCTCCTCAATACCTCCTCATTCGTAACTCTGGGTGTCCAGGGGCTCCTGAATATTCTTCTGTAAAACCACATTTCTGTGGCTTCCAACTTTTTCTTGTTGTTTTCTTTGGTTGTCCAAGTCCCGCATAATTTATTTATTATTACTTATATTATCATATTTTTTATTTATTCATTTATCTATCATTGTTATAATCGCTGGCTTAGCGGGTTAGGGCGTCGTTACTGAATATTCTTCTGTAAAACCACATTTCTGTGGCTTCCAACTTTTTCTTGTTGTTTTCTTTGATTGTCCAAGTCCCGCATAGTTTATTTATTATTACTTATATTATCATTTTTTTTTTATTATTCATTTATTTATCATTGTTATAATCGCTGGATGAGCGGGTTAGGGCGTCGTTACTTGCGGCGAATGTCGAGGGGGTGGCGGTTCGAATCCTGCTACCAGCGAAGTTGAACCAAGGGCATGGTTCATTAAATTCCACGCTACAAAGCCCTCTGTGAGGGGTACCGTCCTAGCCTTCCGATGTGACGTTAAACCATATCATCAATATCATCATAATTTTTTTTTTCGCATCCGACCTAGTTATGGACCAAAAGGTCTCCTGTCGCCATACTCCGCCTTTGTAATCCTTTGTAATCTCTTCGCAGTTGATTGAAATAGTTAGCGTTTGTCTAATCAGCATATGTAAAATGTGCCAACAAACGATAAAGGTTAGTGATCCCATTTTCCGTGTAAATCATTAGAATATCGTCATTTTGTCCGACTGTGCTGCCTTTTATCTGAACCTTGTGTATTCGTATCTTTTATGCACAAATGTCTGTTCTTCCTTTCAATTATTTCTTTCAATGCATCTTTCTTATCAGTTATCAAACGTTTATGAAAACGACAAAAGTTCAAAACATGTAAACAGATTTCTTCAACCACCATTTCCTCCCTCATTTTCTATCTCTTTTTATTACGTTCGTTAGGTAATGTAGCACATATGGACAAACACTTTCCAAAATGATGGATCAAAACTGATCGAATATGCCATATAGATAATACATTGGTAGAATATATAGTGACCTCATACTGGGATATCAGATACATATAACTTGTCCTGCCGAGCCATATTCTGTGCGACTGTCCCGGGTACTACTTTTTGGTATGCACCACCGTTTATAAACAGTCTGGCCCTGTAACCAACCCGGTCCTCCTCTGTGCTTGTAGCGCGTCACAACGCCTCGCGGTCAACTTTGCGATCAGGTCAGCCCTTCGGGACAATCGCTCAACCCAGCTAGGTCGACCTCGCACTTAACCAGAATAAAGTCAACAAACCAAATAGAGGTTTGTTC
>NC_134777.1:21238761-21241261 GCF_046742065.1 Oratosquilla oratoria | reverse complement strand
TCACGAGTCCAACACGTGATCCAAAGACCAAGTGAATACACGCACGCACACACACACACGAAGTGCTTATTCGGGTCACCAGCTTTTGTAATACTGGACATTCCCACACCTGAATAAAACTGTTTGATATGAGCGAGAGGAACACGTTTCCGTGTTAGAGGGGTTGAATGAGTTATAACTCGCGTAGCTTGTGTCCACCGTGAAAAGAATCTGGTTTCAGAACGAATTACCTAAACTTTAATAGACTACCGCGGGTTAGTCCCTCAGGCCCAGAATGGATCACCATGGCAACCAGTGACTGCCATTTGTCCTGACCGACCGAACACATAAGACAAAGGAAGAAAATGCCTTTTCCTGTATCTAAGGCTTAGATTCTAAGCGCAGTTTAGCATAAGCTATCTTTGCACAATTTTACTGCCCAAAATTCTGATTTTATTCGAATTCTAATACATGTGAATCGAAGAAGATGACTTGTGGCTCATCAAAGTACCATCTAGCATGAGGTACTTTCTATATTTAGATCATATCTCAAAATGCTGCACAATCTATTAATTTGATAAGAATTCTAATTCACGTGATGTGGAAGTCCTCGTATATAAATTGGTACCGATATGAAATTCACATTTTAAATATTTAGTTTCCTCCGTTGGTAATCCTTTGTAAACATTGAATTACGATAGCAGTTTATTTGTGCCCAAACAGTACTTGAAGAATTGAGAGCCCTAAGGAGTTCGCTTGTGTTTGCTTAAACCCGGCATAGATTTTCTTCGTCGTTATTGCTCAAGAGTTTGTTAATAGCTCCCAAATCTTATCAAACTTACAGTGTTTCATCCATCACTGCTTATTTACTCCTTACACGAGAGTTGGAATAACGACTCGCAGCGCAGCGATTCTGAAATTAATTCTGCCCTGGGCGGGATTCGAATCATATTTCAATGAGTTTTGCTATATCAACGACTTTTACATCTCTTTTCAAACGAATTTTTACTAACTTGATGTAAATAGAATATATTTATCAACACGAGCGATGTTTTTATGGCTCGTATGATTCACCATGGTCTTGGATCACGTGTTGGACTCGTGATCGACAGTTATTTCCCTTCCGGAAAAGAGCTCAGAGCTCATAGGACCGATCTATGGGTAATACACACACACACACACACATACACACACACCCAACTCCTCGCCCACGAGAGTTGGAATAACGACTCGCAGCGCAGCGATACTGAAATTAATTCAGCCCTAGGCGGGATTCGAACCAGGACCTCCGTAGTGGCAGCCGGGAACTCTACCAACCGCGCTACGGGTCGTGTATGATGTCTTGTGAATAAAAACATTCTGAGAAGTAAAAAATAGATTAACATATCAATAATGAGTAAACAAACAGGTGAACGGGTAAACAAATGCATAGATGCTTAGGTTATTAAGTCAGTCAATTAATGAGTAATTGAATATAACAATGAATAATCACCACTAGGTTTGGAAAGTAAATGGTATCATAGTTACAACTTTGTGCGCAATCACATTAATTTGTACTCGGAAACGCATGCTTTGTTGACGTAATTGTGATCTTATTTACAGATGCAAACTTCATAGCATAATTTTCCAAAGTTAAAACTTATCAATTCTTGATCTCATGCTGATCATATTCTCTTTGTTATTCATAATGCTATTGCTGCTTTGTGGCTACATTGTGGCTTGATAGACAGGTATGAATGCTTCCTTATGGTATAAGGCTTTGAGTCTCCCATCTCCGAGCATTTGAGGAGTTTTTTCTTAGACCCTGACATTCTCAAGGCCTTTGACAGGGTATGACGTAACGACTTGCTTCATTCACTACTTTCCTATGGTTTCTCTCCCCTCTGCGTTCAGATTTCTAACTTTTAATGAGGTTATTCCATAGTACTAACCGCGGATGCAGAAGCCTTAGTTCTTTCATGGTTATCTGTGGTATATCACTGGGGGTCTATTTTTGGATGGGTTATCAATTAGTATCAGTTAACGGTACAGGGAAGAGAGCCAGGGTTTATGTCGCAGATAGCTATGAAAGAGCTCAATGTGTCTAATCTTATGTTGAAGAGTTATCACCTAATTTTTCTCACTTTTTTTTTTTTTTTTTTTGGCGTTTACCCTTGAGGTCCACGTGGTATGAAAGGAAATCGAAATCAATTCATCACAGTGTAACAAGTCTTTCATTTGGATTAATGTTCACTGTAGTCAAAGCTCGTCTCTTCCCCCATTTTTCTACTTTCACTCTTTAAGAATTTCAACGTTTTATACGATCAGTACCACAAGGGATTTTTTGGAGTGTTGAATTTGTTTGAAAAACATATTTGGAAGACAACGAAAATTCTACGAAGTAAGTCTCTCGGTGGGGGGGGGGATGATTCAAATAAGCATGAGTGAGCATGGATGGCAGATACAAGCCGATTCATATAAAGTTTACGGCCTCGACTATGGTAAGACCTTTCCTGCTGGAAGATCCTCACCGTTTTATAAG
>NC_134777.1:21221261-21226261 GCF_046742065.1 Oratosquilla oratoria | reverse complement strand
ACCCCACAGGTCCTCAATTCCCTCACCTAGATCTCTAGGAAGTAACGTTTCTAGAGATTGTGTTGTATTAGTACGGAACTGCTTTTGTGTCGCCAGTTTATAGTAGTATGAGAACAGTTGTCGGTTGTCAGTTGTCCTTGTGTGGAAAAGGGTCATAGACGCGGTGAAGGAAAGACTTAAGAAGGGTAACTGGATGGGATACTAGTAGAAGTTGAAAATTATCAGCATTCTTTTATATTCTAAAGATATTTTTCTTTTAAAATAAACGAATGTTGCGTGATTCTTATCCGCAGTAATCTCACTAGAGTAACTAAAATACTGTCCACGTAAAACATGCAGTCAGTATAGTTAAACCTAAAGTATAGAGATTTTCTAATCCCGGTCTGGAGACCAATTGCCAGCCGCTCAAGGTTTCGAAGACAGGCGGATGGAGGACGGGGAGCACCTCCAACCCTTTACCAGACCAAGTAAACCTGATTTAATGGAATACCAGGTCCAGGAGGTGCCAAGATATGAGGGAGGGAGGAGGGTAGAGGGGAGTGGAATATATAGGAAATGGAATGGGTGGGAGTGGTTTCTATGCCTTTTTCTTTTTGGCTACCCCCCGTGTAGGGGGAAAAAGCCTCTGGTATATGTATGTATGTACCAGGTCCTGGAGCAACAGTAAACAACCACGACTGTGAAGACATTACCAAATACTAAATAAGCAGAAACAGGAGACGCTCTCTCCAAAGCCACCACTCTTGTTCTGTGTGTGATGAAAGCCTTGACAAGGAGTCTCTATCGACGACAGTGAGGACGCTCTTCACTTGAATATACTACCGCAAACAAGGTCAAATTAGTCGATTGACCTTGACCGCAAATACGGTGGGAGGTAGAATTCGTATCGTCTTTCTGGAATATATGCGGAAATATAACTTGTTTATGGATTCCTTTACACCTTTGTATACTCGTTCCAACAATTGTTTTATTATAGAACAACTAATATATAGATTGTATAAAGTAAAATGATAATGTATACATATCCTCGTAACAATAGATATATTTATTTACATGGCTACGTAAAGGAACGATGAAGGAAATTTTGTTTCCCTTGGGACTTTCGAGGTGCGTAGTGGATACCGTGTCGAACTCATGAGTAGGTGATGGTGAGTTCGATTCCTTGGACCCACTGCTTGCTTCCTGCATTGATTCCTGACATCCCTAGCCTGGCGAGGAGGTGACCCAACACTGGTCTCAAAAAAAAAAAAAAAAAAAAAAAAAAAAAAAAAAAAAAAAAAAAAAAGTGGCTTGCCGCAATTGACTGTGCTAGCCCTACCAGGGGTTTCTCACTTCCCACTGGATGAGTGAGTTTACTTTGAAGAAGTCGCGTGTACTGGCGAGGGCAAGGCCATTGTGAGAAATTCATCGTTTTCAAGACACCATTAACACTTTCCAGTACTGGTTCCCAAACGGTGTGCCGCGGCACCAAAGAGTGCCGTGAGATCAACTGAGGGTGCCGCCAAAATTGAGGGCAAAAATAATTTTCGTATTACCGACTCTCTTGGTCATCTATTTTTGTTCATTAAAGCAGCATCAGTGTAAATATGAGTATTTTCACATTATCCAGGGACAGAATTTTGTTACACTGATGTTGAATCAACAAAATACTGACAAACTAGAATTTAGATTTTCTAATAAGAGTGTCGGGGGCTTCTGAGAGGCTTGGCAAGGGTGCCTCAAGCTAGGAAAGGTTAGGAACCACTGCAGTAGACAATAAATGATTTTATTCAGTTAAGGGAAATCCTCTGCTCAGCTTGCAGCGAGAGGATTATTTTATGCCATTGAATGCAAAGCCACTGAACTACTTCATGTTTTCCAATTTACAAATGCAACTTATGGTGTTGAACATCAGATACATTTTCATACAGTATTATCCTTTTAGTAAAGGGTATCTTCCTGTACAAAAGTTGATATAAAATGATATGTTTTAGAGTCAGAATGGTTCAGTTTTACACTCAGTTGTACACGCTTCGTGATGATAGCGTTATTGCGAAGTGTGTGTGTGTGTGTGTGTGTGTGTGTGTGTGTGTGTGTGTGTGTGTGTGTGTGTGTGTGTGTGTGTGTGTGTGTGTGTGTGTGTGTGTGTGTGTGTGTGTGTGTGTGTGTGTGTGCGTGTCATTCCGAATGGTTTACGTGTTGAGTTTGGTAAATGACTCGTTGTTCATTAATTCAAACGTGTATTATGTAGCGCTGGGTCCCAATAGGCGACTTGATAATGAGTTTCAATGACGCATACCTTCTGAAGTCGAGACGTTCTCTTTGACTTCATGTAAACAAATATAAAGTTTGTTGAAAACTAAATTGTATATTTTCCTGTACAAAGGAATTTTTTGTTAGTAGGATGTTACATCAACGAAAGAGTAACTGGAGGTCATACTGAATTTCCATAGTTGATCTATTAAAGGGAAGAAGACTTACGCCCACATACAATCTAAATTCTGTGTGATCCATCAA
The DNA here is from genome assembly GCF_046742065.1 of Oratosquilla oratoria. Taxonomy (NCBI): domain Eukaryota; kingdom Metazoa; phylum Arthropoda; class Malacostraca; order Stomatopoda; family Squillidae; genus Oratosquilla; species Oratosquilla oratoria. The sequence goes on along the minus strand of NC_134777.1, from coordinate 21,223,765 downwards.
CATTTCTATGCATAAAGAATATTGTCTTAATCCTTATAAGATAAACAATGTTATTATATCGGTGGACTGAGCTTAATATAATTGTATGAATAAAATCAAAATAAAATAATGTTGCAAATAGATCAAACAAATAAGTAAATAGAAATATTTATTAATCAATTCATAAATAAAACATAAATACATCAAATGAAAGAGATGATTATACATATAAATAAAATAGATCAATAAATCGGTGTATAGAATGAAATCTAAAACAGGAGTCGAAGGATCTAGGATGTTAAATGAAAATATTTAACGTTAGGCAGAACAAATTTAATGACTTTTGACCAATATATGAACAAAAATCTTAATCGAGATCTTCATTAATATCTTCACCCAGGGTTCCTACCTTGAGTTGAATGAAATTGGGTGACGTTAATCTGAAATAAAAATCCGTAAAGAAAAGATTCTCCATTCATCCTGCAGCATCCACTAAATGAAACAGCGTAGCGTCAACCAGAATAAAACTCTTAACGAGCTCCGTCAACCCGAAGAAGTTAATTGCATGATATAGTCTGTAACTACTTGGAGCCTGTCCTCAATTAGCATAATTACTCCACACTGTTATTCATGTTACGTCTACAGCTGTGCATCATCAGGTCTTCTGAGCAAAGAGGAAAGAAAAGGGAAAGAGAAAAATGGAAAGGAAAAGTTGATGGAGGAGGACGAGGAGGATGAGAAGGCGAAGCAGAAGGATAAAGAAAAAGAATAAGTGTACAAAAAGTGTACAAAAAGTGGACAAAAAGAATATTGAAAGGAACAAATGGAAGAAGAAAAAAAGTGGAACAAGAGAAAACAAGGAAAGTCAAGAAGAAAAAAAGAGGAATAAAAAATAAAAATGGTTAATGTCCTACTTAGAAAATTATCGTCCATCCAAACTTCACATAAATGAACATAAAGAAAAATTGACTGTGTGATTCGGCTATATAACTTCTTCTAATAGGGTTTTCCGACACAGAGGGAGTACGGTGCATACAAACACGTTCCAGCCTCGATCCCTTCCCTCTTCTCTCATCCTTCCTATACCTCTCTCTTCGTCCTTCCTTGGTTTCCTTTCTTCTTGTCCCCTTTGTCCTCTCTCGCCTCCTTTGCCTCAGAGCTCAGTTTCGCAGTATCGTAATACATGCAGTTCTAAATGCAAGAGCTTACCGCTCCGTCTTGTCGGCCAGACTCATGCTCAGAAAGGTTTTCTGGTGATTAACTTTTTGGTCTTCTCTTCCCGCGCGTCTTGTTTGATCTCGACCTGTTTTATGGCTTCATTTAGACTCTAAATCTTTGGGTTTTACGCCGTGATTAATTGGAGTCCTCTCTGGGAGCAAAATACGTAAGAAAGTGATGTTGTCATGCTCAATTCTATACAGCTGAAACTGGGGCTGTGTGGAAATTTTTTATCATTATTTATTATTATTTGGATACTCACTGCCCGAGTGGGTTAGAGCGTCGCTACTTGTGGCGGAGGTCGAAGTGACGGCAGTTCGAACCATGCCACCAGCGAGTTGGACCAAGGGCTTGGTTTATTATGTTCCACGCTACAAAGTCCTCTGTAAGGGGCACGGTCCTAGCCTCCTGATACAGGGGAGCTCACGACATTAAACCGAAGCATTATTATCATTTATTTTTGTTATATATTCATTCTACTTATTTTATTTATATATTTTTTGACAAACAAGAAAAACAAACAGCTTGAATACAACCCTCATTTCAACACCACGACTTTTATACAGTCTTTTATAGTCTAAGAACTTTGGTGACCTATAGACCAGTCACGCAACACTATTTTATGATTGGTGACTCATCTCCACTCAAAGAAGAATACTAATCAGTTTTAATTTCTATTGTCGCTCCTTTCCGTTGCCCTCCTAATCGCTACTACGTTATCTCTATGACTTAAACTCTTTGGCGCGACATTTTCCTAGATCAGCGTTTCCCAACTTTTTCCGACCATAGCACCCCCTGTTGTCATGTCTAAGCAGTCCAGCACCCCTATCTTGTTATTAGAAGGATAAAAGAAAGTGAAGTATATCGCTTGATGATTTATTTTCTTGATTCCTTAGAACTGAAACAAATTGACAATATTGTTTGTAGAAGAAATAAGAACACAATAGAAAAATAAAATAGCATGGAAAAATCAAATATGCTCAACTAGGTAATCAATGATACATATATCAATGTGATTTTTGTGTGCATCACTTACTAGCACCCCCTATAATTGGAGTAGAGAAACGCTGATCTAGAGGGCAGAAGCTCTGGCCATTGGGGGTACTAGAGACTTCAACGCTAGAAGGTTTCAGGATAATGGTCATTACGAAGGATTCCTAATTGCAAGCAGGGACGGCGGTAGGGAGGTGGAAATTAAGGTTTGGATATTATGACAATATTGTGTGTATGCAAGTTTGATTAAGTATAAAAACCAAAATAAACGACTTATCCTTATATGTACATAAATCACTGAGTGAAGTGTAGAC
>NC_134777.1:21196261-21201261 GCF_046742065.1 Oratosquilla oratoria | reverse complement strand
ACAGGGTTAATTAAAATATTTTAATAGAGATCAAAAAATCTCCCAAAAAATCTCCCAAATCTCCCAATTCATCGTAAATATGAATACCTAGCATTCTCATATATATATATATATATATATATATATATATATATATATATATAATATATATTATATATATATATATATATATTACATCTTCAGTGTAAATTACACTGAAGATGTAATATACGAAAGCGCTTTGCTCCGTTTGTTTATTTTCTAATGTGATTACCTTGTATTTATAAAACATACGTTCCTAGTGTTTTATTGCATATATATATATATAAATATATATATAGATATATATATATATATATATATATATACCTGTATATATATATATATATATATATACATATATATATTTACATTTTTTTTATGCTTTAGCCACTTTTAGAGTAGACATTGATTCATATCCGTTGTTTTTATTCTACAGATGGTGAATAAAAAATAAAAAAAATCGAGAATGCAGTCTCCAATCAGCAGACCCCTTGTAAGGTAGGTCCACTGTCACCGCCTCTTGTACAAGAACTCACAGTGCTTTGGTTATCAGCCAAGCCTAAATACTGGTTTCTCTTTGCCCTTATACTTGCAACAGATAATTCTAATTATTCTCTCTCTCTCCCCCCCCTCTCTCTCTCTCTCTCTCTCTCTCTCTCTCTCTCTCTCTCTCTCTCTCTCTCTCTCTCTCTCTCTCTATCAATCTATCTATCTCGATCTATCTCTATTTATATACTATATTCAATTTTCTGTAAGGCGAATGAGTCGAAAAAATATATTGAATCCAAAAAATATGAATAATGAACTGGATGCTGAGACCAAAATACAAGCCCCTTGGAATTTTACCTCTAATAGAACGTATTGATGGGATATGAAAACTAGCAATAGGGAGGTGATTCTCTATGACACCTCTCTATCTCTCTTTTGTCTCTAAGTAGAGGACACTAACCTTTCCCTCCACTTTCTCCCAAAGTTTGGCCAAATAAGCAGCTTTCGAGTTCAATGAACTCTAGAAAAAAAAAAAAATCTCATCACTAAACACGAAATTTGTTAGATTTGGCAATTCTTTAATAATGGCTGCCTTCAAGCTATTTAATTAATTTCCATAGCATCTCTCCACATATATATAAGTTGGAGATTACACCACCTTCATGGATGAAATTGAATTATAAATATTTAGAATCGAAATTATAAATTAGAAGATTGTAAGCGTCAGGGACAAATGACAAAGTGTGATGATTATGCAGGGAAGGCTGTGCAAAGCTATCTAAAATTGGAAAACTCGTGTTACAATGGCGATAAGCGTGAAAGGGGTTCGTCCCGGTCCTTACCCCACACCACTGGTGGGCTGGTCCTTGAGTAATACAGGAATTCGGATTGCCGTAATAAGTGATCTTCCTTCCCTCGGGAATCAGTTCGATTCCAGGTTTCAAGGATTTTATAGTCTCTGTGGTGTAGTGGTCTAGGGCGCCGTACAGGTAATTTACGGATAGCCGAGTACAGCGGGTTCGAGCCCCGCATGCAACTGTCATAAAAATTATCGGTTTGATGTCGCTGCCATTAGCGTATTTCTCTCATAGTTACAATGGCGATAAGCGTGAAAGGGGTTCGTCCCGGTCCTTACCCCACACCACTGGTGGGCTGGTCCTTGAGTAATACAGGAATTCGGATCGCCGTAATAAGTGATCTTCCTTCCCTCGGGAATCAGTTCGATTCCAGGTTTCAAGGATTTTATAGTCTCTGTGGTGTAGTGGTCTAGGGCGCCGCGCCGTACAGGTAATTGACGGATAGCCGAGTACAGCGGGTTCGAGCCCCGCATGCAACTGTCATAAAAATTATATATATATATATATATATATATATATATATTTACATATATATTTAAATATATATATATACATATATACATATATACATATATATATATATATATATATATATATATATATATACATAATACTAATGACCCACTTTCGGAGAAGAATAGGCGAAAGTAAAGATATCCGTATATTTCGATCACCATCTGTGATCCTCTTCAGCAGATGAAGAGGATCACAGATAGTGATCGAAGTATGATCTTTTTATTTTCGCCTATTCTTCTCCGAAAGTGGGTCATTGGTATAATTTTACCAATGTGCTACGACATTACTTTGTTGTGATATACATATATGTATATGTATATATATATATATATATATATGTGTGTGTATATATATATATGTATGTATATATATATATTTATATATATATTTATATATATATATATATATATATATACATTCATTTATAAAAACATACACAGTGATTCATGGAAGAAGAGAATAAGGAGCCTTCGACCTATGATATGATTCGGTTCAACGTCGCGAAACTCCCCTTGTCAATAGGCTAGGACGGCACCCTTACAGAAGACTTTGTAATGTGGAATTTAATGAACCATTGCATCGGTCCAACTTGCTGGTGGCGGGATTCGAACCACCATGACTTCGACCTTCTCCACAAGTAGCGACGCTCTAACCAGTTCGGCCTGAGGGGATTTCCAAACCAGCTAGATATAATGTGTATACTGATCGCCATGTGGGTGAAACAGGTTTGGATCTAGCAAAGCTAGATTACAGTCCGGACTAAATGTATTCTAACTCAAATCTCTCACCTGTCTAATTTCAATAATGGTAATTATATTCTAATGCCATCTCTATCGCATTTATATACAGCGATCGTACGAACTATATCACCAATGTTGACTTTTTATCCCAACGAAAATATAATCCTATGCAGCAGCTGTAAGTATGAGCATTATTCTAAGCTAATTAGAGACAATACCCCCGAACTTTGATACTTAAATTGTCTCCAAACGCGATCCTATTGACTTTCTTTGGCAATTTAGGGATCACGAGTTTTCCAATTTTAGATAGCTTTGCACAGCCTTCCCTGCATAATCATCACACTTTGTCATTCGTCCCTGACGCTTACAAGCTTCTAATTTATAATTTCGATTCTAAACATTTATAATTCAATTTCATCCATGAAGGTGGTGTAATCTCCAACTTAAATATTTTTCAAAATGTCAAGATCATAGATGTCTGCAAATGTGAAGACATTGTCTAAATGTCATCATGCATTACATAGTGCTTTTTTTTTTTGCTCTTGTTCTAAAAATTAATTAAAAAAACCTTCCCAAGCATAGATGATGATGATGATGATTATGAGGAGGAAGAGTAGGAGGATATTGATGACGACGACGACGACGACGATGATGATGATGATGATGATGATGATGATGATGATGATGATGATGATGATGATGATGATGATGATGATGATGATGATGATTTAACATGGGTTTAATGTTGCGAATTTCCTCTATCAGGCGGCTAGGACGGTTACCCTTACAAAGGATTTTGTAGCGTGGAATCTAATGAACCGTGCCTTTGGTCCAACTCGGTGGCGGCAAGGTTCGATCTGTCGGCACCTCGACTTCCGCCGTAAGAAGAGACGCTCTAATCCATGTCAATTATAAGGACCGTGTTCGATTCTCAACGGTTATTGATGACTGCAACTTGCTCTGGCTGTTTCATTCCTCTTCATCTTCTTTCTCTCTCTCTCTCTCTCTCTCTCTCTCTCTCTCTCTCTATTTTTCTCTCCTTCCCTTCCTCTCTCTCTCTCTCTCTCTCTCTCTCTCTCTCTCTCTCTCTCTCTCTCTCTCTCTCTCTCTCTCTCTCTCTCTCTCTCTCTCTCTCTCTCTCTCTCTCTCTCTCTCTCTCTCTCTCTCTCTCTCTCTCTCTCTCTCTCTCTCTCTCTCTCTCTCTCTCTCTCTCTCTCTCTCTCTCTCTCTCTACGCCATAATACTGTACATATTTCTTTCAGTATTTCTCTGTCTATTAATGTCTCTCTGCTTATTTCTTCTGTCTATTATTTTCTATATGTCTCTTTTTATCTCTACCTCTTATTCTCCCTCTGTCTCTTATTTTTTACTTTATATTTCCTTCACTGTCATGTTTTCTATTTCTCATTCTCTCCTCCTCTCTTTCTCTCTTTCTCTTTTCCTCACTTTTCCCATTTCTCTCCTTCGCTGTTTCTACTTTCGCCACTTTCCCCCTTCTACTCTTATACCATTCTTTATTTCATTCTTTCTCCTTTTCTCTCTTCCACCTCCTCTCCACTTCTTTCCTTCTTCCTTTCTTCATATTTTTTTATTTTTCCGTTTACATTTTCTCCATTTTCTTTCTCTCTCTTCCTCACCTTCCCGTTTTCTCCTTTCTCCCTCTTTCTCTTTCTCTTATTTTCCTGTTCTTACTCTCTCCCTCTCTCCATTTTTTCTTGTCCGCTTTTCTCTCTTTCATCCTTTGTCCTTTTCTCTCTTTCTTCCTTTCTCTCTTTTCCTCTTTCTCTCTTTCTCTCATTCCCTCTTTCTCCTTTCTCACCTTTCTCCCTTCTTCCCTATCTTTCTTCCTCCTTTTCTCCACATCTCCTCTCCTCCTTTACTCTTTTTCTCCTTTTCTCCCCCTCTCTCTCTTTCTCTCTCTCTCTTTCTCTTTCTTCCTCATTTTCTCCACCACTCCTCTCCTCTTTTACTCTTTTTCTCCTTTTCCCCCCTCTCTCTCTTTCTCTCTCTCTCTTTCTCTTTCTTCCTCCTTTTCTCCACCACTATTCTCCTCCTTTACTCTTTTTCTCCTTTTCTCCCCCTCTCTCTCTTTCTCTCTCTCTTTCTCTTTCCTCCTCCTTTTCTCCACCTCTATTCTCCTCCTTTACTCTTTTTTCTCCTTTTCTCCCCCCTTCTCTCTCTCTTTCTCTCTCTCTCTCTAGCTATCTCTCTCTCTGTCTCTCTGTCTCTGTTTCTCTTTCCCTCTTTTTCTTTCTTTTTTACTTGGTGACCAAACCCGCTTTCAACCTAACGCCTACTCATCCCTCATTCCTTCGGTACCCAATCTGGTAATAGTAATGGAGAATGAATATAGATTTCGATGTTGGGTCAAGACATG
>NC_134777.1:21163761-21166261 GCF_046742065.1 Oratosquilla oratoria | reverse complement strand
GAAATAATAAGATTTTCATCTCTTCCATTATTGTATCGTCTCTACCTCCTCCTCCCCTTCAATTGTCTTCCTGTCTTTTCAGCGGCCTTCCTTTCCCTAATTGCTCAGTTCTCCTTTTGTCGATTTCTGTTTCCATTCGTCTATCTTTGCGTCTATTTTCCTTGTTCCCCTGTATAATTCTATTCCATCCATTTTCCTTTTTCAAATACTCTGATGTACCTTGATTCCTTTTTGCTCTATCTTATTTTCTCATATTCAATCTTAAACCATTTACCTTCGTTCTGACATTCCTCACAAAATAATTCTATATAACTCATATTTGTCCTGTTATTCATTACAAAAAAAACAACTAACTAACATGATTCATGCTTATTCTCTTATTCCATTTGGCATGTGCCCCGGAGATCGCTAAGTAGAAGAGAGCGGAGAATTCAACTGTGCTTGCACGAGTCGGGATGTACCTTGATTCCTTTTTGCTCTATTTTATTTTCTCATATTATTATTTCTCCCCATTTACCTCCCTTCTGACATTCCTCACAAAATAATTCTATATAACTCACATTTGTCCTGTTATTCATTACGAAAAAAAAACTAACATGATTCATGCTTATTCTCTTATTCCATTTGGCATGTGCGCCGGAGTTCGCTAAGTAGAAGAGAGCGGAGAATTCAACTGTGCTTGCACGAGTCGGGAGCTTCCATGTTATCGGCGAGTTATCTCGAGGCCTGTGTGCCGGATCCTGTGGGGGGAAAATTCTCTTGGCTTAATCCTGAGCTAGTGGACGGCCTCAAGGTTGAGTACTTCGTGCCTCAGACGCTTTTCCTCTGAATCTCTTTCAGATCTCGTCGCGCCTTACGGATATTTCCTTACAGGTACTTCGGAAAAGAACAGGGGGGGACAGCAACGGGACAAAGGCCAACGGAAAAGGACCAGGCACAGACAAGGAACAATGACCAGGAAATAGCACGAGGGAAGGACCAGAGGCAAATAAGAACGGACTGAACAGGAGCAGAGGAGAGCGGAGGAGCGACGCGCCGGAGAAGCGAATCGAGAGCCTCGCCTTTCCCTCCCCTTCCCCTACCCTTCCTCCTTCCCCTCTTCCCTCCTTCCTCCCCTTCCCTTCCCCTCCTTTCTCCTCCTCTCCTCTTCTTCTCTTTTCTTTCTTACTATCCTCTCCACTTCACTCCAGATACCGGAGTCTCCTATCCTGCCTACGCTCCTCTCCTCCCCACCCCAACTCTACCTTTCCCTCACCCCTCCTCATTCCCCTTACATCTCACCTCATCTCTTCTCCCATTCATTTCACATTTCCCCTTCTACCTTCCACTCCACTACCCTCCCTTCTCCTCCCCTATTCCCTCATTCCTTTTTCTCTTCCCCTCCCTCCCCTACCACCCTTCCATTTTCCCCTCTCCCCTCCTTTCCCATCCCATCCCTTCTCTTCCCTTCCCTTCTCTTTCCTCCCCTTCCCTTCCCTTCCCTTCCCCTTCCCTTCCCCTTCCCTTCCCCTTCCCTTCCCCTTCCCTTCCCCTTCCTTTCCCTTCCTTTCCCTACCCTTTCCCCTTTCCTTTCTGTTCCCCTCCCTTCCTCTCCCTTTCCTTTCCCTGCCCTTCCTACTTCCATTTCCTCATAATTTCCCTCCTCTCAGCCCCCCTCCCCTCACCTCTCCTCTCCATCCATCAACTTCCCTTCTCTCCCTTCTCCTCTCTTTCTCTCTCTTCCTATCTCACTCAACCTCTTATGTCCTCATCGCTTCTCTTTTCTTCTTTCTCTTCCTCTACTCTTCCCTTCCCATCCCTTTGATACTCTTCCTCTCTATTCTCTTTTCTCCCCTATACCCTTCACTTCCCTCCACTTTCCTCCATTCCTCTTCTCTCTTTTCTCCTACTTACTCCCTCCACGTCCGTCCCTCCCTTATTTCCTCGCTACCTTCCCTATCTCTATCCTTTCTCCTTCCCTCATCTCCCATACCTCTCTTTCCCTTACCTTCATTCCTCCCCATACATCTCTTGCTATATATCTCCCTTTCCTTCCCCATTTACCTTCCCTTCCCTCCCTTTACCTTCCCTTCCCTCCCTTTACCTTCCCTTCCCTCCCTTTACCTTCCCTTCCCTCCCTTTACCTTCTCCTCCATTCCCTCCCCTGCCATCCCATTTATTTCTATCCCTTTCCCTCCCTTCCTCTCTCCTCCCTTCACCTCACCTCCCTTCTCCTCCCCTCCCCTTCCCTCTCTTCTTCCTCTTCTCTCCCTACCACTCTCTTCCCCACACTCTCTACCTCCTCACTGAAAGCTTCACCCCTTTCCTCACTTTCTTCTCTTGCTGTCTTCTTCATTCCCTTTTGTCTCTTCATCCCTCATTTCTCTCCAAATTTTCTCTTTTCTTCCTTCTCTTCACTCTATGTCTCCTTCGACATGTGCGTCCTTTGTCTATTTTTAGTAAGCCAATATTGCAGCCTTTCCTTCCGTTTTTTGCTTAATTCCTGTGGGATGTTATAAAT
>NC_134777.1:21156261-21158761 GCF_046742065.1 Oratosquilla oratoria | reverse complement strand
TCTCTTTCGTCTTTTTACTTCTCCTTCCTTTCCTTTTTCTTTTTCACATTCTTCCCCTTTTTCCACCTCCTCTTCCTTTCCTCAGTCCTCTTTTTCTTTCTCTTCCTTTTCTTGCTCATCTTCTTATTCCTTCTTCTCTATTTTTTACCTTTCCCCCAATCTCCTCCTTTTCTTCTTCCTCCTCTTCCTTCTTTTCGTCCGCCTCTTTTTCTTCCCTTTCTTTTTCTTCTAATACTTCCTCCTCCTCCTCCTCCTCCTCCTCCTCCTCCTCCTTCTCCCTCTACTCCTCTTCCTCCATCTCATTGTCATATTTCTCCACCTGGCATTTTTTCCTTCTCTTCTATCTCTTCCTCTCCCTCCTCCTTCACCCCCTCCCTCCCCTCCTCTTCCGCATCTCCTTCCTTCTTTTTCCTCCTGTTTCACCTCCACGTCCTCCTCCTCCACATCCTACTCCATCTTTTCCTCCACCTCCTTCTCCTCTTCCTCCACCGCCTTCTTCTCCTTTTCCTAATTTTCCTCTTCCTCACCTTCCCTCTCTTTATTTCCATTTCTCTTTCCTCCCTTCTATTCCTTTCCCATTTTATTCCCCTTCCATTCCCTTCCATTCCCTTTCCTCTCCTTCACTTCCCTTCCCTTCCCTTCCCTTCCCTTTCTTTCCCTTCGTTTTCCTTCCCTTCCTTTCCCTTTCCTTCCTTTCCCTTTTTCCCCTCCTTTCATTTCCCTTCCCTTCCCTTCCTTTCCCTTCCCTTCCCTTCCCTTCCCTTCCCTTCCCTTCCCTTCCCTTCCCTTCCTTTTCCTTTCCTTTCCTTCCCTTCCCTTCCCTTACCTTACCTTACCTTCCCCTTTCCTTCCCTTACCTTCCGTGTCACTTCTTTTCCTTTCTTTTCCTTCCGTCCCTTCTTACCTCTCCTCGCTTTCCTTTCACTCACCTCCTACCTCCCCAACCCGCATCTACTCGTACACTTCTCGTCATCCCCTCCCCTCCCACCTTTCCTATCTTCCCTTTCATCCCTCTCCCTTCCCTTCCCTTCCCTTCCCTTCCCCTCTTTACTCTACCCTTCCCTTCCCTTCATTTTCCTTCCCCTTCCTTCTCTTTCCTTCCCTTCATTTCCCTTACATTCCCTTCTCTACTCTATCCTTCCCTTCCCTTCCTTTTCCTTCCCCTCCCTTCCACTACCTTCCCTTCATTTCCCTTACCTTCCCTTCTCTACTCTACCCTTCCCTTCCCTTCTCTACTCTACCCTTCCCTTCCCTTCCTTTTCCTCCCCCTCCCTTCTCTTTCCTTCCCTTCCTTTCCCTTCCCTTCCCTTCTCTACCCTTCCCTTCTCTTCCCTTCTCTACTCTATCCTTCCGTTCCCTTCTCTACCCTTCCCTTCCCTTCCCTTCTCTACTCTACCCTTCCATTCCCTTCCTTTTCCTTCCCCTCCCTTCTCTTTCCTTCCTTTCCTTTACCTTCCCTTCCCTTCCATTCACATCCCTTGGATTCACTTTCTTTACCTATATTCCCTTTTTACTTCTCTCTCTGTTCCCTACATTTCTCTTCTCTTCTTCCCCCTTCCCTTTCCTTCCCTTCCCTTTACTCACCCTGTCCATCCCTTTCCTTTCATTAATTTCCCTTTTATTTCCCTTCTCTGCCTTTCCTATTGCTTTCCTTCCCTCTACCTCTCAATCTTTCCTTTCCTTATTTCCTTTATTTTCCTTTTCCTTCCCTTCACCTCCTCCTCTCTAGCTTTCCTTACTTCTCTCGCTTTACCTTCCTTTTCCTTTCCTTCCTTCCCCTTCCTTTACATTTCCTCCCAGAAAGCTCCTAACTTTTTTATTCATTTCGAAAATGACTACAAAGACAGAGATTGTTTGAATCAACGAACCTATATAAAAATAAGTAAATAGATTAATAAATTAAATCTTAGATAAATAAATGAATAAATAAATGAATAAATAAATAGATACATGAATAAGCTTGTCTAAATCAACGAACCTATATATAAAATAAGTAAATGAATAAATTAGTAAATAGATTAATAAATTAAATCTAAGATAAATTAATTAATAAATAAGTGAACAAATAAATAGAGACACGAAAAAATAAATAAAAATGTATAATAATAAATTGATTTATAGAAAAAAAAAGCACATTTACATTAAGGTTATATTTTCACTTCGATATATATATATATATATATATATATATATATATATATATATATATATATATATATATATATATATATACATATATATAAAAAAACATTAACATTAAGGTTATATTTTCACTTCGAACGCTCTATTAATATCTCCAAACCTATTTCCTAATTTCCTTTGGATAATCCTCCCTTCTTCAGCTCCACTTTGTCACGTTATTGTCATTGTTATTGTCGTCGTTGTTGTTATTACTGCTACAGTTGCTGCTGCTCCTGGTTCTTTCTGATAATTTTATTGTTGTTGTTGAGATAAATTCATATCAATATAAATTTTTATATTAATGTCAGTATTGATATCA
>NC_134777.1:21149635-21150761 GCF_046742065.1 Oratosquilla oratoria | reverse complement strand
TCCAATTATAAAATTATATATATTTATCTATATATATATATATATATATATATATATATATATATATATATATACGTATATATTTCTTTTATTAAGCTTTATGTAATCTAACATGAAGACACAAAAACTCAGTTTGGATACATACTTTGCTTCTTCATCCTATTTGATTCAGCTCGCTTCCTTCACTGGCTTTACTGCATGCGATGGAGGAATTATTTCTCCGAATATTTTTCGGTTTCGTCTCTTTCTCTCCTCAATCTCTACTTTGGTGTGTTCAAATGTTATAAATTCCCATTTAAGTTACATTTACACACGCTCTATTATTATATTCGATTATTTTCTTACAGATACTTTTCTTTGCGAATGTCCACATCTATGAGATTTCTTTTTCATTTGTTGAGTCTCACAACATTCCTTTTTTTTCGCATTTCTTTCGTCATAACTTGTTTTCAAATATGGTTTATTTTCCCAAGAATGATGTCTAATATTATCTTTATATATATATATATATAAATTCATGTGTGTGTTGTGTGTGTGTGTGTGTGGATATTTTTAGTGTTGTGTATACCCTACTGTGTCAGTTGATCACTGTGTGTGTTTGTAAAGGTTATGTGTGTGTGTGTTGTGTGTACCAGTGTGTGTGTGTTTCCCAGGAACAAATATGTTCCTCTCATAGATTATTGTCTAAATTCATCCATTCCAATATCCTAAAACAGTGGATATTTTTTGTATTTGTATACCCTACTTTCAGTTCATCACTGTCCTTCTTATAAAGGTGTACTACTGCATACTATATATAATGCACGAGAATATACTTTACATTATAATAAATGTCATAACAAAACTCAAATACATTGTCTGCAATTACTCTTACGTTCTGCATCGGATTTCCTCCCTCCTCCTCCTCTCACTCCTCAGGTTGTTTTTCTATTGTTTCAGTTTCTCATCACGCCTCCTCCGTCACCTCTTTCATAATCTTCTTCTTCATCCATTTCTTCTCCTTATTTTTTTTCCTCTTTTCTCTCTCATTCTCCTCTTTTCCATTTCCCATCCTCCTCTCTTTCTTCTTCTTCTTTTCTCCTTTTCTTCTTTTCTTCTTTCTTTCTCCTTTCTTCTTTTTCTCCTT
>NC_134777.1:21127135-21139635 GCF_046742065.1 Oratosquilla oratoria | reverse complement strand
GGAAGGGTTAAAATTGTCTAGATTAGTGTTAGGCTGGTTTAAGGCAACTCTGATGGATAGTGTTGGTTTTATTTAGCAATGAATTTGGGCGCCAATGTTATGTGGCTCGCTTCTAAGGGCGAGAAAAAAGGGAGGGGACGAGACGACGAATGAGGTAACGACTTGTGTGTTTCAATTCGTGCTCCAAGGCGATCTGGTTTTTCGTCTGTTTCATTCATCTTTGTATACTTTATATACGCGGGTAGGTCATATTCCGTGCTTCTAATTGACGTGAGGCCAAAGTGTGATGCGTGGGAAGTCGGACGTAAAACGTTCTTACTCTGCTGACTCAAGAAGACAGAGGGTATGCGTTCCTTAATGAGTTCAGTGTTCATCATCACGTGGTCAAGCGAGGCTCTGGTTGGTCATCGTTGGGACCCGACAGAGTTTGTCGTAGGCTGGTGAACTGCACGTGCGTTTCCTCAAAGAGGCTTTGTCCTATCCGTGGGCCACAAGGAAGCTTTGGTCGAATCGACGCAGCTAGGCGGCACATGAGTCACACGGCTGGCCCCAAGAGCGATTCTCTTGGGGAGGTCTCAGGGGACAAAAGTCATGGAACGGTGAGATGAGGGAGGAGGGAGGCGAACCGAGGAGTGGGGACTATAAGTGAGGGCAACTTCTTACCAATTAGTTATTACTTATGCCTCTTTACTTAACCTCACTTTCTCTTAAGTTATCTTTATTTACGATCTAATTAATCATTCTTTCTCTTTTGATTATATCTACTTTTTACTTTCACAATTATTTCAACGCAGTTTTTCTTACATGGGCATTACACTTGCATGCATTCATACAAGTGTATTACTGCGTTTGTTTATTTACTTATATGTGTGTATATCAGAGGTTGTGTGTGTGTGTGTGTGTGTGTGTGTGTGTGTGTGTGTGTGTGTGTGTGTGTGTGTGTGTGTGTGTGTGTGTGTGTGTGTGTGTGTGTGTGTGTGTGTGATTCACCATAGTTCACCATGGTCTTGGATCACGTGTTGAACTCTTGATCGACAGGTATTTCCCTCCCATAAGAGAGCTCAGAGCTCATATATGACTGACCTATAGGTAATGCTGTGACCTTACACGCATACACACCCCAACTCCCCGCCCACGAGAGTTGGAGTAACGACCCGCAGTGGTACTAAAATTATTTCAGCCCTGGGCGGGACTCGAACCCGGACCACCGTAGTGGCAGCCGGGAATTCTACCACTGCGCCACAAGTCGTGTGTGTGTGTGTGTGTGTGTGTGTGTGTGTGTGTGTGTGTGTGTGTGTGTGTGTGTGTGTGTGTGTGTGTGTGTGTGTGTGTGTGTGTGTGTGTGTGTGTGTGTGTGTGTGTGTGAGCAAGTGTGTCTGTACACGAGTCCTACCTATCTTCTTTTTTTATATTCGAATATCCTTTTTTAATCACAGCCGATTTTTTCATTTCCATTCTTCCTTTTGTTAGATCCTCATCTTTCCACAAATATCATATTGATATCAGACACTACTTTCAACTCTTATTCTGCAAGAATTCCAGAAATATTCTTTTTGTGATTTTTTTTCCTGTCCTCCTCTCTTCTAGATCACACACATTTTATATTTGCTACTTCCACCGTCTCTCTCAACGTCCTTCAAACTTAAATATTACTCTCTTTTTTTTTCTCTCTCTCTTTCTACCATTCTTCATTCCTGTTCTCTAATCCATTCCTATCCTCCTCTTTCAGGAGTTTTTACTCTTTTTATATGAATTTTCTCCTCTACATTGTTCTCCATTCTTCCTTCATTCCCACTCATTCTATTTTCTTCTCTAATGTCCTTCTCATTTTTTCTCAAAGTTCCATTATCCTTTCTCTTTCTCTTTCCACTTGCCTTCCCTCACCTCCTCCTCCACCTCCCCACCATCTTTTGTCTCCCATTATTTTTTCTCTACATTTTCGCTTGCAAATGACCACCCACCATCACCCTACTCCCCCCCCGCCCCCACACCACCCCCACCCCCACCCACCCCCACCACCCCGCCAACCCCTGCCATTGCTTTTGTGCTTGGCATATTCTACGCTTTTTCCACCCACACCGATTTTACTCTCCATCTTTTTTCTCTTGCTTTCTCCGTTTCTTCTTCCTTTCATACATCATTCTTTCTCTCTCTCTCTCTCTCTCTCTCTCTCGCTATATATATATATATATATATATATATATATATATATGTATGCAATAAAAACACTAGGAACGTGTGTTTTATAAATGCAAGGTAACCACTTTAGAAAATAAACAAATGAAACAGAGCGCTTTCCTATATTACACCCAGTGTAAATTACACTGAAGATGTAATATACGAAGGCGCTCTGCTCCGTTTGTTTATTTTCTAAAGTGGTTACCTTGCACATATATATGTGTATATATATATATATATATATATATATATATATATATATAATATATATATGTATGTATATATATATACCTTTCTTCCTCTCTTTACCTTTATCTTTCTCTCTGCCACAGTCGAGCATTTTCTACTTATTCGCCTAATATTTCTCAAGTGCCTTAATGTCATGACGTTTCGAGCAAGCTAGCATGCTCTACGTTGGACCACCACTCAGTGCACGGGGTTCCTGCTCAAATGAACAACGAGACTCACTCGCTACGGTTGTCATAACATATAGCTCACCAGCGCTTCTATCCTTGTGGACAATCTCGCGACGCTATCGTGCATTACTCTATACTTCATATGCTCGTTTGCTTAGTCGAGGGTCACACTCAGTATATTTACATCAGTCCCTGCTGCTTCGACCTCACTCGAAGCTAAATGATCATCTTTCTCTTTTTGTATCACTGGCCTTTATCCATTAGCTTCATATGTGCTTAGTTTCCGTCTAGTTTTTAATCCAAGAGCACCTCCTCCTCCTCCTCCTCCTCCTCCTCCTCCTCCTCCTCCTCCTCCTCCTCCTCCTCCTCCTCCTCCTCCTCCTTTTATTCTTTCTCATTCAGCCCCTCCTCCTCCTCCTCCTCCTCCTCCTCCTCCTCCTCCTCCTCCTTCTCCTCCTCCTCCTCCTTCTCCTCCTCCTGCTTATCTTCTTCTTCCTCTTCCTCATCCTCTTCTTCCTCCTCTACCTCCTCTTTACCTAATCATCCCTCTCCTCACCACCTCCCCTTCCTCTTCTTCCTCCCCTTTTCCCTCTTCCCCTTATTTTCTTCCTCATATCATCCTGTTAAGGTCTTCTAGCAGGAATCACTTAGCTGCACCCAAATCCGTCACCTTTACATGTGGTAATCGCCAATGATCATCAGAGGTATCGAACTCGGGCCTATGCAGTCGAGAGACGAAATATTCATAATTTACCATTTGGCCTACATACGTACACACATGACTTCTCCGTACATTACTCTTCATAAAACCTCCCCCACTTTTGTCCCAAATCTGGGTTTCCTCTCCGTAGATTCCTGGCCGTCACTTCCTTCCATCTCCGCGCACGGAACTGACATACTTTTGCCATTATCTTCCTTCCTGCTCCCGAACCAAGCCGATCCCCCCCCAACCCCACTACCCCCGGCCTCCTTCATCCACTACCCTCCTAACCCCCCATACCCCATTACTCACAAAGATTAACTCCCTACCAATGCCTACCCTCCTCCTCCTCCTCCTCCTCCTCCTCCTCCTCTTCCTCTTCTTCTTCCTCCTCTTCCTCCTCTTCTTCCTCTTCCTCCTCTTCCTCCTCCTCTTCCTCTTCCTATTCCTCTTCTTCCTCCTCTTCTTCCTCCTCTTCCTCCTTTTCCTCCTCTGCCTTCCCCTTCCTCTTCGCTCTTTGTTGTCACTTATTTCCAACTTCCCTCTTTCCATTTTCACATTTCTTTCACATCCTCTCTTCCCTTCTCTCTGTTCTTATGTCCCCCCCTCCCTTTAATTTCCCTCCCTTTCCCTCATCTCCCATCACCTCCCCTTCTCATTCACTCCCTCCTCACTTCCTCCTCCTCCTTTATTACCTCTCCACCCTCCTCCCCTACTATCCCTTCCTTTAACCTCATCTCCCGTCCCTCCTTTTTCTCTTTTCTTCCCTCTCTCTTCCCCTCCTTTCCTCTTTCCTTCCCTCTTTCTTCCCCTCCTTTCCTCTTTCCTTCCCTCTTTCTTCCCCTCTTTTCTTTTCCCTTCCCCTTTCCTTCCCTTTCCTTTCCTCCCCTCTCTCCTCCCCTCATCTTCCCTCGCCTTCATCCTCCTTCGTTTCTTTCCTCATCTCTTCATTCCCCTCCCCTAAACTCCACTCCCCTCACTTCACTCCACTCCCCTTCTCTTTCTTCCCTTCTCTCCTCCTCTCTACTCCCCTTCGCTTTCCTTCCCTCCATCTCCTCTCTATTCCCTTTTCCTCTCCTCCCTTCCACTTCCCTTCCCCTCCCCTCCCCTTCACTCACAACTCCATCCGTCTTCGCTTCCCCTCGCCTCTAAATCCCTCTCTTCTCCCCTCATTCCATTGTCCATTTTACATCATTTCCTCTTCGTTAAGGTACTCGCTCATTCTTTACCTATTCCTTCCTTTCACTGTTCGTCGTCTTCGTTTCTGGGACTGTCGTCCTCGTCTTCTCCTCCTCCTCCTCCTCCGACGAGGAGGAGGAGGAGCCAGGGAGTCCCGCTCCCGGGGCGTGGTCCCATTGTCTCCCATTCCCTCCTTCTTCTGCCTCCCTTGTCTCCTCATTATCCTCTTCTCACTTCACTTCTTCCCTCTTCATAGCATCTTGTTATCTTCGCTCTGTCTTCTCTGCATCTTGTCATCTTAGGCCATTTGCAAAGTACCTTGTTATTTACTCTTTAATGTCTTCCAATGTCCATTATGTGATTTTGGTCTTAGTTCTTTTCCCGGAGATATTCTCTTTGTGTTTACTTAATTGAAAGCTCGTTGTTCATACTAGACTTCTCTCTATTTCTTTTGTGTTCATTCCCTAATTCTGCATTATTGGTATTATTTATATACTATTCACATTTGTGGTTCAAGTTCTACAATAACTACATCCTATTGATCGAACTATATCATCAAAGGTATTTTTATTCCATTAGTTCAGTATGATGAAGAAGACAGAAGGGTATAAAAATGATATATGTACTGTATATATATACATTTATATATATATATATATATATATATATATATATGTATATATTGATAAGTATTTTAGGAAAATGATTTGGATGATGCTCTCCATCATCCAAATCATATGTGTGTATATATATATTTATATATATATATATTTATATATATATAACATATTATATATATATATATATATATATATATGCAAAGTAGACCACTTGGAAAAAAAAAACTAACGAAGCAGAGCGCTTTCGTATATTACATCTTCAGTGCAACAAGTACTTGTTGCACTGAAGATGTAATATACGAAAGCGCTCTGCTTCGTTAGTTTCTTTTTTCCAAGTGGTCTAGTGAACACATGTACCCGTGTTCTTATTATATGTATATATATATATATATATATATATATATATATATATATATATATATATATATATATATATATGTATATATGTTGAGACATTCTGACAGGTTGACGTAAGTAGGAGTAGGAAACACAAGAGTCTGAGTTTATTCCTGACTAGTTTCGCAGGTATGCTTCTTCAAAGCATACCTGCGAAAACTAGTCAGGAATAAACTCAAGACTAAGACTCCTGCGTTTCCTACTCCGCTTACGTCATATGTATATATTATATATATATGTTATATATATATAATATATATATATATATATGTATACATATGTATATATATACATATATATATACATGCATATATATAGGTACATGTATGCATATATATATATAAGTATATATACATATGTATATATATATATATATATATATTAGAATATATATATGTATATATATTTGCATATATATGTATTTATATATGCATATATATATATATATATATATATATATATATATATATATATATATATATATGTTGGTACATTGTGACAAGTTGATGAAGGTGGAAAAAGAAGTCATATATTATATATATATGTGTGTGTGTGTGTGTGTGTGTGTGTGTGTGTGTGTGTGTGTGTGTGTGTGTGTGTGTGTGTGTGTGTGTGTGTGTGTGTGTGTGTGTGTGTGTGTGTGTGTGTGTTTATACAACTTAAGCAAGACCTTCCGCCGAGCCGCCATGAACTCCAGCCAGTATCGCCAGTCATCAGAAGGCGAACCAGAGCCTCCTCCCATTACCCAAGATCACGGGAGGAACCCAGCAGCCAATCAGAACCCAGCATTCTACCCGGGCTGGGTCAACTGAACCGTAGAACAACTGAAGCTTCCTTACGCAGCCCGAGTTCAGAGGAGGTATCCCCCGGGCCAATCAGAGCCCAGCATTCCACCCATATATATGTGTGTAGCCAAGTCAAAAGCACGTACTTACTCCATACCACTCCCTTCCACCACACTTTCCTCCCTCTCATCCTAGCTCCTTATGGATGATGGGTCATTTCTGTATCCCGTTCACTGCCTTGGGTCAAAAGCAGTGTAGCAAGGCACAGTACATCCAGGAAGGCCATTTAATCAAATCGGTGACACCCTCCCTCTCTCCGTCTCCTCATGCAGAAATAGAGAAGACGAGGAGAAATCCCTTCGGGCTGTGTCAAAATATTATTCACACATAAGCACTCCAAACCCCCCCTCCCCCGCCCCTCCCTTCTATGCATAATTGTATCATCTATACACAGCCACTTTCTACTCATCCCTAACTCCTGCCTTCTCCGTTCCTTGCTCAACAGACATTCCCCTCTTGCTCAATGCCGTCGCCTCAAGTTCACTCCATCCACCTCTACCTTCCACACCTCTTTTACTAATCTTTCTTCACTCGTTCTTTCCATGTGTCCAAGCCATCCCAATACTCTTTTGTCAGTCCTGTCTGTCACCGCCTTTTCCAATCCCGCTTTCCTTCTCACCTCGTTTCTCACTATATCCAATTTAGTAACCCTTACAGTACTTTTCAGACATATATGCTTATATGCATACACATATGAAAATTCATATATGTGTGTATGTATGTGTGTGTGTGTGTGTGTGTGTGTGTGTGTGTGTGTGTGTGTGTGTGTGTGTGTGTGTGTGTGTGTGCGTGCATTTGTGTGTCTATGTTTGTGTGTTTGTGTGCGTGTGTCTGAATGCGTCTGCGTGTATATGTGGTGTTTGTGTGTTAATCTGTGTTTGTAGTCGTATGCACTGAAGTAAGAGTAACTACATAAGTGTATATGAGCGACCTCGTAAATGGTGGTGCTTGTGTACATGTTTATCACTCTCTGCGTGCGTGTGTTGGTCTGTGTGAAAATGTGAAAGAGCACCAGCGGCAAATTACCGAACCTCGTATCGACGGTCGGCTGACGGATCGCCGGAGTGAGAGGAATGCGGCATATTTGACCCAAACATGCAACAAACTCGTAAAGGAGAGCTTACGAGTCACTCCATCACCACCTCATCCCTAAATTGTTGCACCAATCATTAGCACATCACTACCAATCATCTCTCGACATAATGATTGTTTAGGAAATATATTTACGGTTGATCTATTTAATCATATATTCATTCGTCTATCATCTTGTTCGTTCATTTATTTAATTATACTATTCATCATTAAAAAATACTGTAGGGTTACTTCGTTCTTATGTTAGTTTTTATTTTATTTTATTTTTTTTACAAACGTGATACTTAATTCAAATAGTTAATCAAGGATTTTATCTTTTTATACCTTGTTTGTTTCCACGATCGTATGTATATGTCTGTATAGGTATATGTGTATGTGTATATGTATATGGGTATGCATGTGTATATATTTATGCATATATACATATATATATATATATTATACACACAATATATGTATATAGGTACATATATAGTATATATATACATATATATATATATATATATATTATATATATATATATATATATATATATATATATATATACTACATTAAAAGGGATGGCTAATTGTGCATTCATTATTTTCTTAAAGGTATTTTCCATCTGATTTACTATGAACTTATGTTCCTTTGAAAGGAGATTTTTTACTTCACCATAGGTGATCATGTTTGATACAGCGCGATTTCGGGTTCAAGACCCTTATTCAGTAGCTTTAGGAATATTCTATCTGGTCAGGATAAGAAGTGTTCCAGCGTATTATGTAATGATATTACTTTACTTAAATTTTCATACTTGCTCTTCACTGGGGAAGGTTACCGGCCACCTGGAAGACGATAACTAGTAACTCAGAAAGTGATGAACTGTCACGTGCTCGCGGAAGCCTCCGACTTCGTGTTGTGACGAAATGTCGTATGCTTGCGCTTGTGGCGTTTTGTCTCGGAATTGGATTTGTGGGCTTATTTCTCATGCTTAAGTTTGTGACGGTTTGTCTCACGCTTGGGAGGGCCCTAAGGTCTCAGTGTTTCCTTAGATATATGTGCATATGATAGACACTTCCCAATCTTAGAGACATTATACATTAAAGAGAGTTGAGCCCAAATATATATATATATATATATATATATATATATATATATATATATATAGATATATATGTGTGTGTGTGTGTGTGTGTGTGTGTGTGTGTGTGTGTGTGTGTGTGTGTGTGTGTGTGTGATAGATACGAAGATATGTGCATATATGTTGTTTATTTGTTTGCTTTAAGTATGTGTCTGTAATAATGCGTGCATGCGTGCGTGCGTGCGTCCTTGCGCGTCCTGACAGACATACCGAGAATTGCTTTGCCGTTGAATGTCTGAGGCCAACTGTCAAACGGAAGCTGCCAGCACCTGGGGATGACGCTGGTGGAAGGTTCGAGGTGAGAAAATAATAACGTGAGGAT
Source organism: Oratosquilla oratoria (assembly GCF_046742065.1). Classification (NCBI taxonomy): domain Eukaryota; kingdom Metazoa; phylum Arthropoda; class Malacostraca; order Stomatopoda; family Squillidae; genus Oratosquilla; species Oratosquilla oratoria. The sequence continues at coordinate 21,130,767 of NC_134777.1, read as the reverse complement.
AAGCCGGGACTAAAATGGAGGAAATGAGGAGGAGGAGGAGGACTACAAGAAGAAAGAAAGACGGGTCGAGTGTGGAACGATAAAAAGAAGGAAAAGTGTAGATATGAGAAAGAAATGGACAAGGAGATAAAGGTAGATTAGGCAAGTATAAAAATGAATAGGAGAAAGCAGAGGAGAAACAGAAAAAGGAGGAAGGGAAGGAGAAGATGGTGAAATAAATCTCATGTAAAATAGAAATAACAAAAAGAAAAGAGATAATACATAAGTACAAAAAAAGAGCAGAAATAGTAAATGAAATTATGCAAAGGTATGAGATATAAATGAGAAAAAAGTGGAAGCATAAGGAAATGAATGAAGAGGAAAAAGGGAAGAAGTAATACAAGGAGGAAAGAGGACAATGCCAGAGGAAGGAAAAAAATAGGAGTGAACTTGGAGGCCGTGGAAAACGGAAATTGGAAGATGTGGAGGAATGAGTGAGATGACAAGCTGAAGGGAGGAGGAGCAAGAGGAGGAAGTGGAGGAGGTGGAGGTGGGGGAGCATAGAGAGGAAGAGAGGGAGAAGGAGAAGAAGGATGAGCACGAGGAGGAGGAGGAGTAGCATTAGGAGGAGGAAGGGGAGGTGGAAAAACATAGGAAGGAAGAAGAAAGGGAGAAGGAGAAGGAGAAGGTGGAGGAAGAGAAGGAAGAGGAGGAGAAGAAGGAAAAGGAGAAGAAGGGGCAGGAAGAAAGGGGGAAGGAGAAGAAGGATGAGCACGAGGAGGAGGAGGAGGAGGAGGAGTAACAGAAGGAGGAGGGGGAGGTGGAAAACATATGAAGGAAGAAGAAAGGGAGAAGGAGAAGGAGAAGGTGGAGGAAGAGAAGGAAGAGGAGGAGAAGAAGGAAAAGGAAAAGGAGAAGAAGGGGGAGGAAGAAAGGGGGAAGGAGAAGAAGGATGAGCACGAGGAGGAGGAGGAGGAGGAGGAGTAACAGAAGGAGAAGGAGGGGGAGGTGGAAAACATATGAAGGAGGAAGAAAGGGAGAAGGAGTGGAGAAGGTGGAGGAAGAGAAGGAAGAGGAGGAGAAGAAGAAGAATGAAAAGGAGAAGAAAGGGGAGGAAGAAAGGGGGAAGGAGAAGAAGGATGAGCACGAGGAGGAGGAGGAGGAGGAGGAGTAACATTAGGAGGAGGTGGGGGAGGTGAAAAATATATGAGGGAGGAAGAAAGGGAGAAGGAGAAGGAGAAGGTAGAGGAAAAGAAGGAAGAGGAGGAGAAGAAGGAAAAGGAAAAGAAGAAGAAAGGGAAGGAAGAAAGGGGGAAGGAGAAGAAGGATGAGCACGAGGAGGAGGAGGAGGAGGAGTAACAGAAGGAGGAGGAGGGGGAGGTGGAAAAACATATGAGTGAGGAAGAAAGGGAGAAGGAGAAGGATAAGGTGGAGAAAGAGAAGGAAGAGGAGGAGAAGAAGAAGAAGGAAAAGGAGAAGAAGGAGGAGGAAGGGAAGAAGGAGAAGGAGGAGAAGATGGAAAACCATGTAGAAGTGGAAGCGAGGAAGAAGGAGGAGGAGGAAGAGCACAAGAAGAAAAAAGAGGAGGAAGATGAGTGAAGTGGACCTTACCAAGAAGTGGATGAGTTATTTATGGACTCACAGACGAAACGATCACTGATATATATGTCTATTTCCATCATTTTCTTTTTTCTTCTTCTTCTTTTTTTGCCTCAGTGAAGTCCCTTTCTTTTAGGAATTGAAATGTATCATATACCTGTGGACGATTTCAATCATTTTCGTATTTTTTTCTGACTGTCATTAATTGAATCTGTTCATCTAATGCAGTGGTTCTCAAACTGTGTTCCGCGGAACCCCAGGGTTCCGAGAAGACCTTTTAAGGGTTCCGTGGAAACAAATATATATTTATTTATTTGAACAGGAATGAATAAAATGAAATCTGAAAGTGATAAATATTTTGTATTTGAGGAGAGAGAGAGAGAGAGAGAGAGAGAGAGAGAGAGAGAGAGAGAGAGAGAGAGAGAGAGAGAGAGAGAGAGAGAGAGAGAGAGAGAGAGAGAGAGAGAGAGAGAGAGAGAGAGAGAGAGAGAGAGAGAGAGAGAGAGAGAGAGAGAGAGACTGTATGAGTGTACGACTATATAGCCTACTGTGTGTATGTTGGTGACGGTTATTCTTAAATCTTGCTAAGTCTGTCAAAATCTTTTTCCGTTGTAGGTTCCGCCGAGTACCAGACAATGTGAAAAGGTTTCCGTTAAATGGAAAAGTTTGAGAACAACTGATCTAATGGAATACCTTCCTAATGAGATGGTGCCTAGGTCAAGACTTTAGTGGACTCAAGTTATATATAGAAAGCTTGAAGAATAACGTAAGACTGTGAGGTGAGGAGCTTCCACGATCAACTCCGCTACATTTGCTCTTTGTACTTAGCCATCTAGGTGACACTTTTACCGGTAGCTTATGGGAACCGAACGCGGACTTTTGTTATTTCGAATCAAGAATGAAACCTACCGCGCCGAAGCTTATGATATTCACCGAAAACAAGAGTCTGAAATATTACAGAAGAGATCTAAGCCTTTGCTGAGGAATCATAACAAGTGAATAAGGGCCACTTGATAAGGGAGAATAATGAGTTACAAATATAATAAAGTAAAGTTTCTAGAAAGGGAAGAAGAAGAAGAAGAAGGTAAGGAGCGTACGGCAGAAGGCGCATATCTACGGCCGAAGTCGTCACCATTGCCCTATGTGCTTGTAGCGTTAGAACAGGTAACAGTCACTGATGGGAATTGAAGAAAAGTGCGGGATTCGAACCTACAACTAAGTGAATAAAAAGGATTTGAAGAAGGTAATAGAAAGGAGGAATAGTTCAAGTCAAAAGCGAGACTAGTCACAGACAAAAAAAAAAAAAAAAAAAGTGATGTACTGAAACTTCATTCACATGTTTGTTAGGTGTGACTTGTGGTGAGTATGTATCCGTGATGACAGGTTCGCGAGCAGAGCACATACAAGAGTCTTGAGCAATGACTAAACACATCATAGGTATTTCTTCAGAAAATATTCTTTATACGAAATCAATGCTGGTCATAAAAAGGAAAGGTTTGCTACATAGTGCAATCAACACGTGAGTAAAAGGTATTGCAACAATATTTGAAAAATACCTCATATACTTTCTTTGTGTTTCTCGTTTCTGTCTATATGTTTGTATGTCTGCTTGTTTGTCTCCACCCGTCCTCTCTACTGTCTGTTTGCCCGTTTGTGTTTGTTCATCCGTCCATCCATCTGTCTGCCTTTAAGTTTATATGTCTGTTTGCCTGTTTGTCTGTCTCTCTGTCTTTCTGTCTGTCTGTCCTTCCCTGTCGGTATGTCTGCCTATCTGTCTATCTGTCTATCTCTCTCTCTCTCTCTCTCTCTCTCTCTCTCTCTCTCTCTCTCTCTCTCTCTCTCTCTCTCTCTCTCTCTCTCTCTCTCTCTCTCTCTCTCTCTCTCCCCCTTTCTCTCTCTCTCTCTTTCACTCTCTCTGTCTCTATGTCTCCCTCTCCCTCTCTTTCTTTCCTTCTCATTTTGCTCTCTTCACTTTTCTTTCTCTCTTCCTCTGTGTTTCTCTTTATAGCTCTCTTTGTATTTCTCTTTCTTTTTAAATTTCAGCTTAAATATTT
>NC_134777.1:21112135-21124635 GCF_046742065.1 Oratosquilla oratoria | reverse complement strand
CTAATATCATTCATTTTCCCCTTCTTCCTTCATCATCTTTCACCTTTTCCTCTGACATGTTGCGTCACACTGCCTGGGCCCCTCCTTACCTGCCTCCTGCCGCGGCCTCTCCGGGCTCCCTTATCCCTAAAACAAAGACATAATGAGGGAATTCCCCCCCTTCCCTCCCCCTTTCTCTGCACCCCGCTCCTGCCCATTCAGCCTTCTAAATCCTTTACGTGCAGTCAGCTGGCGGGAGGGTGAGAGCCAAGGGAAGGAGGGAGAGAAGGAACGAGAGAATAGGGAAAAGGAAAGGTAAAAGGAATGATAAGAGGGAGATGAGAAGGGGAAGAATTGGTAGTCAATAAAAGTAGGACAACAGAAAAATAAAGGAATAGGAGGAAGGGGAGAAACAGGACTTAGTGAAGACACAAGAAGGATGAAGGGGAGATGAAGAAATGATGGGGGAAATGGAGGAGTAGGGAAATGTAGAGAAAGAAGAATAAGGAGAAAGAATTAGGAATTGGGAATGAAGATTGAGATAAAAAGGGAGAGGAGGACAGGTACGGAATAGGAGTAGAACAAGACACAGGAGAAAAAGAAAAAGGTGAAATCACAAAGGAAAATATGAAGGAAGACAAAAAAATAGATAAATAAATAAATAAATAAATAAATAAATAAAAAAGAATTAAATAAAAATAAAAAAGGGGAGGAAGAGAAGAAGAAAGAGAAATTGAAAACGGAGAAGAAATAGATGTAAGAGCACGAAGAGAGAAGAGGAGGTTAAAGAGTAGGAAGTGAAAGAAGAAAGGAGAATGAAGAGTTGAAAGAGGAAGAGGAGAAAGAGAAGAGGAGAATGAAGAGGTGAAAAAAAAGAAGAGGAAGAGAGGTAGGGGATACAGTTCTTCATGTAAACTAGGTTTCCACTTTCCCGCCGAAGACAGGCGACTTCTACCTCAAAGTCACTGAGGAGAAATATCATTCCTCGTCGGAAGAACTGTGGATCAGGAAGAAGAACATGACCAAGAATATCAGGAATAAAGAATGAGAGATAGGAGGAAGAGGAGGAGGAGGAAAAGGAACGAGCAAAGGGAACAACTATACGAGATAACAAACGCTAAGCTTATGATGATGATGATGTTTAAGATCATTAGGAAGGGAATGTTGGTGATTGTGATGATTATTATTATTATTATGTTGTTGTTGTTGTTGATGATGATGATGATGATGATGATGATGATGATGATGATGATGATGATGATGATGATGATGATGATGATGATGATGATGATGATGATGATGATGATGATGATGATGATGATGACAACAACGACGATATGGTGATTACGATTATGGTGTTGATCAATTATAGAGGTAATGATATGATGATGGTTTTAATCTTTATGATGACGAGGCAGTGAGAAGATGGCGTTGATTGATTTTGAAGGTGATGATAATAGTGATGAATATAATAATGATGTTGAGAAGGTGTTATGATTGTGATGAATATAATGGCTATGTTGAGAAGGTGTTATGATTGTGATGAATATAATGGCTATGTTGAGAAAGTGATTATAATGATGACAGTCGCAATGATGATGCTAGTGATAATAGGTATGGCTGTAATTAAGTGTGATGAAGCAAATATTTGGGAATGGTAATGTTTATGTATGAAATAATGAGAGTTGTATTATAATAAAGGAGTACGATTATCACAAAAAAAAACTATGCGAGATGAGAACTTACGGAAGGAGACTCTTAATGCAAAGACCTCACCTTTGCCCAGTGTGTTTGGTCAGATAAGACAAAAAAAAAAAAAATAGTCACCATTAACTATATATCTGTGTGTGTGTGTGTGTGTGTGTGTGTGTGTGTGTGTGTGTGTGTGTGTGTGTGTGTGTGTGTGTGTGTGTGTGTGTGTGTGTGTGTGTGCTTGTGTGTTTTTGTGCTCACATGTATTTGTTTATGTGCATGTGTGTATACGTGTGTGTATGTGTGTAAATGTGTGTGTGTGCTTGTGAGTGTGTGTGTGTGTGTGTGTGTGTGTGTGTGTGTGTGTGTGTGTGTGTGTGTGTGTGTGTGTGTGTGTGTGTGTGTGTGTGTGTGTGTGTGTGTGCACGCGCGTTTTTGTCCGTGTACATAATCACCACAAGAGAATAAAATATGTCTTTCAACAAATTCAGTACAACTACACATTTTCTAATCGAGTCGGGAGTCTCACACGGCTCTTCCCCAAAAAATCGTTTTTACCCAAAGAAGCTAATAGCAAACCACGAAAGATGAATTTAAATTGCAAAAAAAAACGAAAATTAAATAAAAGAAAAGAGCAGAGAAAAGACAAACAGTGTATAAAGCAGAACGGGCAAAGGAGACAAAACGACATTGATCCATACGTCAACACCGAGTAAATGGAACCAAAATATAAGAGAAGAAACTGGAAATGAGTGGAAAGGAGGCCCTGAGCTCAGGTCAGAGGCGCCAATCAAAAGGCAAACAAAAGGGGGACGGAAACTAAGACGATTAGGAAACTGCAAAGGATCTTCAGCAAGGAGGGGAGAGAACAAAGGCAATGGAAGCCATTATTAAGCACATCTTTAAAAGTTGGCTTCCGTTCTAAGACGGTTTTCGAAATCGTTATAAATGCGTGGAAAAAATGAATAGTTTCTTACAAACCAGGACGAGCTTTTATGACCTCATTTTGTTCAAGGTCAGGCGATTTTAATCATATGTTCGTTGGGTTTCCAGATCTTTGGTTTGATAGATGGCTTGTGTATATCCGTGTGTCAATATACATGTGTGCTTGGGTACCTATGTACGTGCGTTTGTCTTGTGTGTGTGTGTGTATGTGTATGTGCGTGTGTGTGTGTGTGTGTGTGTGTGTGTGTGTGTGTGTGTGTGTGTGTGTGTGTGTGTGTGTGTGTGTGTGTGTGTGTGTGTGTGTGTGTGTGTGTGTGTGTGTGTCTGTGTGTGCGCGTACGTTCGTGCGTTGTTTCCCAGAGACAAATGCTAAATGACTATGTCCAGTGGAATGGTGGACCCCCAATTGAACATGATTTCCATCGACCAGGACCCTTCTCATGTCATGTTCCTTCCCTTAGCAGCATAAAATCATCTTCCGTTTTCGCAACAAAGTCTATAAAGTGTATCATATTACTGAAAGGATTGAAAGACGCTGAAGCATGTAAGAAAAAAAAATGTAAACAGTTTGAAAGCATAAGACAATAAAAGGTCGATGAACGAAAGAAGAAAGATGAAAGAAGAGTTGATAGAAGGACCAAAGAGCGTAAAGGAAAGGAATGAGGAGGAGAAGGACGAGGAGGAGGAGGAGGAGGAGGAGGAGGAGGAGGAGGAGGAGGAAGACACAAAGAAGACAAAGGTGAGCAAAAGAAAAAGAAATTACGACGTGCAGGAATGAAATAACAAGGAGAAAGTGGGCGGGTGATCATCGAGGCACTTTGAAAAGAAGTCGAAGAAGAACGAAAAGATTAGAAAAATATCGTCAACGTGAGAGTAGGCGGAGGCCTAAAAGGTTCGAGCGAGATAGAAAAATAAACAGAAAAAGATCAAAAGAAAACAAAAACAAAAAATGGGGTATGAAAGAAATACTTGTATTATGGAAAATAATAGAACAGTAGGAGAGAAATGCGAAGGAGAAGAGGGGAAATGATGGAAAGAAGAGCCAAATAGAAAGACAAAAAAAAAAAAAAAAAAAATTAAAACAATGAGAAATATATATATATATATAATATATATATATATATATATATATATATATATATATATATATATATATATATATATATAACTGAGCATAAGGAGTAGGAATGAATAGATTTTAAATATTGCTCAGAAATTAAATAGAAATAAATTATCTAAAGACCGCTGAATGAAGTAACATAAAGAGAAAACAAGATAGTGGGCTGAGGAAGACAAAGACTAAGATACAAGGTCTTTAACGAGGCTTGGAAGACTTCAAGAACGTCGTGAGGAGTAGCTGATGGAAGGGGATGAAGGCGGCTGGAAGCTATTGGAGGCTCAGAGTTATTAGATTGGTAATTGTGAAAACTACGTCTTTTTTTTTAACATCACAATGAGTAGCTGTTGGAAGGGAATAAAGGTGGCTGGAAGCTACTGGAAGCTAAGAGTTAGATTGTTGATTGTGATTTTTTTTTTTTTTTTTTTTTTTTTTTTTTTTTTTTTTTTTTTTTTTTTTTTTTTTTTTTTTTTTTTTTTTTTTTTTTTTTCATCAGAAGGATTAGGATGTTCGAGACCTCGTAGGTATTTAGGCCTGTGTTTCATTCCCAACAGTTACCAATGACTATTAGTTATCCTGGCTCTTCATACACCGAGGGCAAAGGTGACGAGTTGATAATAGTTTTCCTTATAGTAGGCAATTCTCTCTCTCTCTCTCTCTCTCTCTCTCTCTCTCTCTCTCTCTCTCTCTCTCTCTCTCTCTCTCTCTCTCTCTCTCTCTCCTTTTATTTTATTTTTTTTTCATTTTTATCTTAACATAATAAAAAACGGTCATCGCAAGATCCCAAAACCAAGGTGAGGAGGAGAAGAAGGAGGAGGAGGAGGAGGAGGAGGAGGAGGGTGGAATCGAGACAAATGAGGCATAAGGATCTGGAATGCAAGACATATTGCAGAAAGTCGACGAAGACAGGAAGTCACAGATCAGTGTGGTGAAGAATGCTACGTAAGAGAACGGTGAGTCTCGAGCAAAAGCTTGAAAAAGAAAGGAATGAAACGTAGAAATTCGATTTGGTACAAGAATCGCAAAGAACGGACGAAGACAAAAGAAAAGAGAGTTGTACGTATGATAATGAAAGAAAAGAGAATCTATGTAGAAAAGAGAAAAGAGCATAAAGAGCCGGGTAATTGTAATTGTAAAAAGTGGTTTTAGAAAAATAAGAATATTCTGGTGAAAAGCATTTATCTGATTTGTACTATGAATTGTACAGTAAGAAAGAATGAAAATTATCTGACTTTATAGCCATAGTAATGTAGTTTATATGTAACTGTATACAAGCACAAAGTTAAGTGAAAGAAGAATTTACACCACAGTACACAGTAACATTATACAGCTAATTTTTCCCTATACTCATAACACATTTTTTTCTAACATTTGTATTTGTTTTGTTTTTTTGTCACATTTCTTTCAATTGCAATCATCACTCAGACATTTCATCTTCACTACTTCTTCCTTCTTCTGTCTACCTCTGCGAACGCCCAGCGTGCATGACTTTCCCATACCAAACTGGCGTCTCAGAACCTTTGCTTCCGTCTTCACCTTAGCCTGTAGCCACAGTTCCCTAAAAATCTAAGACTCTCATGTTATCCCTTGTACAATTATTGTTGTATCCGTAAGCATGTGTTTTCTTGACTCACAGTAACTCACACTCTTTACTCATTATGTCCAATGTGCCTCTTTTATTTTCTACTGTTTCTGGAACCCTTTCGGTTTTATTTGCATCAATTCTCATCTTCCTGGTTTTAAAAATTACTCTTTTTTATTTTTTTTTCGTAGACGTTTGTACCCTTTCTTTAATTACTCGTTAACACGTCATCTACATAAAACATTTGGTTTTGATTGATTTTTAACTTCCTGCCCGTGTCTCTACTCTTCTGACTACCCATTAGAAAAGAAATAACGACTATAGGTCTTACAGACTTCAGATACAGTGCGCTATCTTTGTGTAATATATGTAAATAGATTAACTGAGATAATAAAAATCGTTCAAGGATATAACCTTCCGCTCCCCTTCCTAGTAGGAACTCCCCTATTTTATCCCTAAATCAAGTGTTTATACACTGATCTTTTAACGGCAGAAACTGAGATAGCGAGAGATCACGAGGGAACTTTTGGAAACTTTAGTTAGATTGGAAATCAAGAAACATTTTCTTTGCAAGTATAATCATCAAGTACAGCAGTTCTCTATCTGCGTTAGTCGTATAAGTTTATGACTGCTACTTTTAAGTTAGGCTGTGTGACTGCCTTCCGGGAGTTTCATGCTAGATAATACATTTACCAGGGCCAGCAGACCCCCGGAGTTTAACAACAGCAACAACATCTAGAACAACAACAAGTATTGGAGGAGGTAACAATCGATTAAAACAATAGTATAAATAATTATTTGTCAAAAACAATAGCAATGATAATATCAGTGACAATAACAATAACAGCAATATTAACAAAAACAAAAATAACATGATAACATTAACAATAATGATGATGATGACGATGATGATGATGATGATGATGATGATGATGATGATGATGATGATGATGATGATGATGATGATGATGATGATGATGATGATGATGATGACGATGACGATGATGATGATGATGATGATGATGATGATGATGATGATGATGATGATGATGATGATGATGATGATGATGACGTCGTCGACGAGGACGACGACGACGATGATGGTGATGATGATGATGATGATGATGATGATGATGATGATGATGATGATGATGATGACGATGACGATGATAATGATGATGATGATGATGATGATGATGATGATGATGATGATGATGATGATGATGATGATGATGATGATGATGATGATGATGATGATGATGATGATGATGATGATGATGATGATGATGATGATGATGATGATGATGATGATGATGATGACGTCGACGACGACGACGACGATGATGATGATGATGATGATGATGATGATGGTAGATGATGATGATGATGATGATGATGATGATGATGATGATGATGATGATGATGATGATGATGATGATGATGATGATGATGATGATGATGATGATGGTGGTGATGATGATGATGATGATGATGATGATGATGATGATGATGATGATGATGATGATGATGATGATGATGATAGATGATGATGAATGATGATGGTGATGATGATGATGATGATGATGATGATGATGATGATGATGATGATGATGATGATGATGATGATGATAATGACGACGACGACGATGATGATGATGAATGATGATGATGATGATGATGACGATGATCATGCTCATGATGATCATGATGATGATGATGATGATGAGATGATGACGACGACGACGACGACGATGATGATGATGATGATGATGATGATGATGATGATGATGATGATGATGATGATGATGATGATGACGACGACGACGAAGACGACGACGACGACGACGATGACGACGACAATGATAAGTTGTCTGATGACACCAGACGATTTCCTTCATGTACAAGGAGGTCACAACCTGAAAGGGAGTTTTGTGTGTCTTTCGTGTCTTGTATCATAACATGTCGAATTATTCGAAATGTATATAGTTTTTCTTCAATTACTTTATTCTAACTCAATATATTTCATTCTTATTTGGGCTAGACGTTCTTCTAAGCTTAATGTGATCGAATAATGTCATCTAGAACAGTTATTGAAACTATAATTCGATAAAAGAATCTATATATTTTTTTCTAATTTGCATGGCCTTAAAGCTACGTTGAATTGATTGAAATGTATTGGTATTAGACAGAATAAAACATTTATATACATTTATCGGAAAGTACAGTAGATAGACAGAAGGTGATTAGCTGCATAACGACGTAAAGCTTGTGGAGTTAACCAAAACAAAGATTTTCAATGTGTCACCGGGTTAAAGGCGTTAAACTAGGTACACACAGATGTGTGGACATGCATATACATGACGCTTTCCCTCGCCTTCCTTCTGTGGTCCCCCATTGCTCTGTCGGTCTGTCGCCGTTGGGTAGTCAGCACCCAAAGGCAAGCGAGTCGGAGAGGTGGTGGTGCCGGGGGTGGGCGGGGGGGGGGAGTGAGGGACAGAGGGAACCAAGTTATGGACAAAGTTAAAGCAAAAGTTATTGATATGGCCAACGCCTGAGACGGGCATGATATGGGTGGGCCTGATGCTGTGGAAGGCACTGTATTAGAGGTAGAACTGGGACTGTGAATGTCAGGCTGACGTGCATAGATCAGTGATGGTGCTATATCCGTTGAGATGTGATGTCCCGCTGAGTGGCAGTGTTGTACTTAATGACAGGATATTGTGGATGGGAAAGGCACTCAGGGGCAAGGAGTGATAATACCACTTCGCTGCTCAGAGTTTCTCTCGGTTGTTTAAATCAACCTGATGGCAACCATGATAAAAATATTTCTAGTATTTTCAGCATTAATAAGAGCCTCTATCTTTGAAGACAATATCGCACTAAAGAGGTCCTGTGACAGAAACGGTAAAGGAGATATATAAAGAGGGTAATAGAATGGAGGAATGGTAAAAGATAATAGTGATTGGGTTTCCGTTTTGAATGAAGATTACTCTTCAACCATAAAAGAATACTAAACCAGTTGGTCCGTAGGGATGTCATTAGAGTCCCTAAAAGATCAGCTTTACAAAATATATGGTCATTACTCTATACGTGGAATAAAGGAATCAGCCATCATTAGTGGTGAAATATTTAACTAGTTTTTTTTTTTTTTTTTTTTTTTTTTTGTAATCTGTTGGACTCAGTGCACTAGATGACGAAAATTACCGGATGCTTTCATTCACATGCAAGACGGACCCACCTTCGAACGATTTTTCAACCAGCTAAGACCCAGGCTAGGGCTGGGCTCAGACCAAAGATGAATAAGATTTTCAAGTCGAATCTATAACGTACGCGTCGGTATTGAAAACCGTCGATAACGAGGGAACTCTTCGACTAGTTATCTCAGAAGCTCCCTCATTCCCTCTCTCTCCTTCCCCCTTTCCCTTTCCCCCACCCATTCCATCCAACCAAAACTCCGACGCAAACAGATTTCCTAACCTGATTACTTTTAAATTCAATGTGTCAACAATTATACTTCTTATTTGCATACGGATTCTAAGGCGCACAAATTCTTGCCTCCCCCCCCCACACCCTAGGAAGAGGAAGGGGAAAAAATGTGTTTGGGATTAGGCCTACAGAAGGGTGAGGTAAGCTCGTGCTTCTTCTCCAGCCAGCGCCAACACTCTTTCGAAAATTCCTTAAAAGCTTTGTCATCGTGGCTCTTTATGTATATTTTGTCGAGTCGAAAATTAGACCATTTTACCCTACAGAGGCTGAACAAGGGCCTTGATCGATAGCGGCCTTAGTTCAGAACCTTTGCATAACCCTCAGAACACCATTTATATTCTGTCTTACTTTTCACGGCCGGATATCCACTTACGAGACTGCGATATGGATTGCCTCACTCGTGTTGAACTTGTTTAACTGCTTAACAAAGAGGTGTAGTCAATCAGGAAGCTTAGATAACAGTAAAACTATGTCTCTGCAGTTAAGCTTTGCAGGCACGTAATCTGTACTATTAATGCATCAAGCGGACAAAGCGAGAATTGCTAATGAGGTCAAAGCCATTAAGTAGGTGTAGTCGGGGAGTCCTCACTCACGAGTGGGCACAATCCCTCTTGCCGCTAGATGCATCTCTAGATGCAGCCAGACTCTACAGTATACAACTTTTATCCAAACCTGAAGGATTTTTTCTTATGTTCTTAAATTTCAAGGAATTGTGTCTTTTTATGTTGTTTTTCTTCTTGCTATTGTGTTCATTTCTCAATTGTTAATTCTAGCAACTAAAGTGGTTTTGAAAAATTTAAATGATCTTTGCCATTTTCCAATGAATATATGATACACTGGGATGACAGCTGACTGTACAGCTCGCTAAAGCTTCACTGCTCTTGCATTGTGATGATTATCGCGGGATGGTTTGATGATAATGATAAATTGATGACGGTGAAGACTGATGGTGAAGACTGGAGTTAATGTTGTACATGAGGAAAATAGTGAAAATTGTAGTTAATCAAAGTTAGATTGATGTTAATGATAATGATGAAAAATATATTTACGAACAAGAAAAATGTGATTATGGTGAAAGTTGAGGGATGATGAGAGTGACAATAGGGCGATCCTGTTGAAAGTGACAGCCCATATAGTGGTGATATATGTATATATATATATATATATATATATATATATATATATATATATATATATATATATATATATATATATATATATATACTGTATATATACAGAGACATGTGATGGTCAAAGAGTGGTGGTGACAGTAGAACCAAAGTATAGTCGGACTGATGTTGTATTTGGTGATGACGAAAGGGATGTCAATGATAAGGATGTCATTGATAACGCTGGAAATGGTATAAATGTTCGTGATAATGTCAAAAGATAGAGGAGAAGCAATAGGACAGAGAAAATTGCTCGAATGTTACTGATTAGCCAACACTACACACAATAATATAATGAGTGAGGTGAGCTTCTTTCGATGAGGTGATAGAATACGAGGAGGAGGAGAAATGGAAGGTCAGGAGGAGAGGGAAGGGGAAAGGAGGAGGAGGAGGAGGAGGAGGAGGAGGAGAAGGAGCAGGAGGAGCATCAGCAATAGCAGCAGTAGAAGCAGTAGTAGTAACAGCAGCATAGACGGAGGTGATTATTGACAATGGTCATGGTGATTATGTTGGCACTGTATATGATGTTTATGGTGACTGTAACAACAGTATTTGAAACGTCATTGATTCATAATTAATCTAACAACGTTCAGAATAATTGCAATAACTAATGACTATATAAGGACAACAAAGAAGACGGTGACGACGACGCAGACGCCGTCGACGCTTACACCAAGAATAATAACAACGAGAATGACGAGATGACGATGAAGACAACATTGACGACAACGACATTCATGACGGCGAAGATAACGACGCCGACAGGGGGCTCAAGAATAACGACCAGAGCCAGCGTGTTTGCTGAGACAACATCCCGCCATGCAATCCATACAGTCACCTCTGTTCCAGATACTGAATATATATACTCCGCGCTCTTCATGAACATGATCATCTGTGTGTCCTTCCAGAGTGAGCAAATCTGTTTCAATTAAAGCCAGACCTCTTTCGGTTATTTCTACGGCAAGCGGGTCCTCAATCTCTATCACTTTATCAGAGGAAATAAATTGCTGGATCTGGACAGAATTTATTTTCCCTCCAGTTTGGAACCGTGGCTGCGTGCCATCCCTCGAAACTTTAGCTTAGACAAATGACTAGGCTTGACTTCATTCAGACAGTTAAACTTGTTGGATAACTCAAGTGAGTCTTCAAACGCAAAGTTCACCTGGTCTGTCTTTGTGTAGTTCAATTCCCAGGCTTATTTTTCTTTTGCATACAACAAAGTCTTAAGATGTTTATTGTTTAAGCAAATAAGGAAGCTAACAAGTTTCCTTTTCATGAAGAAACTAAATATGATAATGTCAACAACAACAACTCTTGGAATATGAAAACATCATTTGCTTGAGTCCATGATTTTTATATATGTGAATTCAACATATTTCATAAGTGACTCTTACTCAAAGTTATTCTTATTGTTGAATTATTTTCAGTACTTTCACGGTCTTGAAATCTTCCTTGTCTGGTTTCTTTCTTAGAAGTGGCCTCTTAGTTTAAAACTCAGTTGTTTCTTTTCTTACAATATTAATTACGGTGTGTGTTCATTTTATGTGTCAGTGATTTTTGTTAATGTAGCTCAAATTCTATTCCCACCTATTTTTACATTGCGGAGACCATTGTATAACTGACTGAAAAAAATGTGACAAAATATTCGGGGTATCAAGAATGCTAATAAAAATAAAGGAAAAGTATCATAATATTTCGTCTATGGAAAACTCTAATAGTGGTTCATGTATAATACAGACTGTTCAAATATTGCTTCCATCGTGCGATGAATATTTCCAACAACTTCATCACAAGATCTTCCCTTCAGCTTTATGAAATCAATTGACGTCATCATGGCAGATAGGTCAGTTGAGTTCACCATTTAGATGAAAACTCTATTTCCAGATTATTAGCTCTTTATTGTGTAAGATCATTCCTCTGATGAATTAAATTGCCTGGTGGCAGCCGAAGTAAATGTATAGAATTATGAATGGTAGTGAAAAGGTTAACTAAGATCTACGTGACACTTAAACTGGGCGTCATGATTCCCTTTGAAAAAAATCAGTGGTTTTCATCCTGTTCTCTAATGCATTCCATGCTTATGTACTTCTGTTCATCAATCTCACTGAGACCACTGCATCCACTAACAACAACTAGTTTCTGGCTTGTGGACCCCCTTGTGAAGCTCTATGACCTCCCAGGAGGCCCCAGACCCCAGGTTGAGAAACAGGGAGGCTTAGGTGAATCAGATCGCCTGTCGGCAGTCAGAACCAATAAGTCACGAATAGAATACTCGCTGGCCGAACGTGCTAGAGCAGGGGTTCTTAACCTTTTTTCTCCAATTCCCCACTTTTTAGTGAGCCAACTCTCCATTCCCCACCACAGCATCGGTCTTTGACAAATTCGATTTTAACCCATGCAGTATTTAGTACGTAAATATACGCTTTGCTTTTTTGTGCCATTTTACGGCCCTTAATGTGACAACAAGAAGACACCAGAAACAAACAAAAAGAAACAAAAACACATCGATTAAAAAAAAAAAAAAGACAGT
>NC_134777.1:21102135-21107135 GCF_046742065.1 Oratosquilla oratoria | reverse complement strand
AATATATGTATATGCATTCGTATGTATTTATATAAATATCTTTAGCGACCGAAATATCAGTTCCCCCCCATTGCTTTCTTTGGGAAGGAATTTACGCTGTATTTAGTGTTGTATTATTGTGGAATTTTTTCATGGTCTTCGTCAAGTAAAAGTAAGAGTAAAACATTTGCCGGTTATCAATTCTCCTTTTATGTATATGCGCATGTACATGCATATGTATATGTATATGTATATGTATGTGTATGTGTATGTGTATGTGTATATGTATATGTATATGTATATATATATGTATATGTATATGTATATTTATATGTATATGTATATGTATATGTATATGTATTTGTGTTTGTGCATATGCATACGTATATGTATGCATATGTATGTGAATATGTATATGTATATATACATGTATATGTACATGGATGTGTATATGTATATATGTGTAAATCTATATGTTTACGGATATATGTATGAATGGTGGGTAATAAAACAGTGGGGCAAGAGAAGCTAAAGTTATCAGTATTTTTATTTATTTTTCATTTTTTGTATATATATATATATATACATATATATATATATATATATATATATATATATATATATATATATATTTACGTGGAGAGTAATCTCTAATTCTCTTCTGAGTGAACTTGATTCTGGATCGTAGGGATGTCAGTAAAACCTCTGAAACGTTGGTTGTATAAGATATAGACATCACTTCCTTATAGGGGGGACAAGGAAGAATAATTTTTGTAGGTAAGAAACCTGAAGATAAAGACCCACATGTAATGAGATAATGGTCATAGTGACAAATAATTATTTCTGTAAAATTTTAATGTTTTGTGGCTAACACCAAGGAGTTTTATTCAATTTAGGAAAACTTGTGTTACAGAAGAAGTAAAGGAGAAGGAATACATTTTGTGAGTGATAAGCAAATAATACTTTTAGGTGAACACCCGAAAATGAAGATCTGTTGTCTTCGTGATGATAGGAAGCGATGGATGAAAATCCCGTGAGTAAAAGAAAAGGAGGAAAGGATGAGGCCTACAGTGTGAGTGATGAACTAAGAATACTTGTTGTACATTAGAAATATGTCGCAGAGGACGGATGTATAAGGAGAGACTTCTGTCGCTGGCGACATTGAATCCCCTAAGACTACGTCGACGACTCACAAGAGCATGACTACGGGAACGCTTTATCAACCCGCGTCCACGTCTCGTACCCTTTCTCCAGCCTTTCGAATCCGCCCCGATGACAATTCAAGGAAAAGGAACTCCACTACAAAGAGTCCGGGGGGATTGCTCCGCGTGCCATGTGAAGTACTAAGAGGATCACGGGAGGGTGAGTGGGAACGTGATAGAAGAAATGAAGTTGATTTTATCCCGCCCCCGGTGTTCCCGTTCATTCAACCGTGTCCTCATGTCAGAAGGCTGTGTGACAGAGTAGGCCACTTAGAGGGGACGTCTTTCTTTAAAGATACACATTACTCCTTGGTTTTCGACCTCGTCTCTCGAGTGTAAACGTTCTGATTCACTCCTCAACACATAATGATGACTGTCACTTGTCCTGTCTGTTCAAGTACATAGGATAGATACAACAAATTCTACTAGAGGCAAGAGCATTCTGGTGTAAGTGAACTCGCCGCCACTTTTGATAACAAACACTTGTGAGATGGTTAGGAAATAGTATGTAAAAACTATATATGATCTATTTCTTATCTATGAACGGAGAAAGCGTTTGAAGATGAATATGAACAGACAGAAAGAAGAATGAAGACAATTTCAAATTACCAGTAGATACTGTTGTAGAAATCAAACAGACCTGAAATCGTTATCCCAGTATAGTAAGTGTATAAGTTTATACACAAGAGACTTTACATAAGTATACGAAAAGGTAATAAAGTTACAAAGAAGGAGTTTTACAGCTCTAACATATGTGGGGTCCAAGAGGTCGATCATGTAATTGAAAGAAAAGTGTATCTGAACTGTATAATCTTCAGTAAATGTTGTAAAATGGAATACTATTCAGCACGAAGAAAAGAATGAGGCAGATGCATTCATTTTCAGCAGCATATAAATATTGTAGTGAATTCTCTCCTTATTTCAAGAATTAGAAGGTAAAGAAGGAAGAAGAAGAAGAAGACGAAGAAGAAAGGAGAAGAAGAAGAAGAAGAAGAAGAAGAAGAAGAAGAAGAAGAAGAAGAAGAAGAAGAAGAAGAAGAAGAAAAAGAAGATGATGAAGAAGAGGAAGAAGAAGGGAAAGAAGAGGAAGAAGAAGAAGAAAAAAGAAAAAGAAGAAGAAGAAGAAAAAGAAGAAGAAGAAGACGAACAACAACAACAAAAGAAAAGAAATAAGAAAAAAGAAAAGAAAAAAAAAATTAGAAACGAAAAGAAAGGAAGAGGAAGATGAAAAGTAACAACATCAACAACAACAAGATAATAAAGAAGAACAGGATGCATAAGAAAGGGAAGTAACATAGAAGACCAAGACGAATAAAAAAGAGGTTAAGTAAGAGGAAGAAGAAAAATATACATGAAATTGAAAGAGACAGAAAAAGAAAAAAGAGAAGAAAAGGAATACGAAAAAGAAGAGGAAGAGGAGGATGAAGAAGAACAAGAAGAAAAAATATAAAAGGATGAAGAAGAAGTGGAAAAAGAAAGAAAGGAAAACGAAGAAGTAGAAGAAGAGGAAGAGGAGGATGAAGAAGAAAAAGACGAAAAAGAAGAAAATGATCAGGAAGAAGTGGAGAAGAAAGAAAGGAAAACGAAGAAGTAGAACAAGGGAAGAAGAGAACGACGAAAAAGAAGAAAAGAAAGTGGAAGAAGAGAGAGAGGAATAAGAAGAACAAGAAGAAAAGGAGGAGGAAGAAGATGAATGAGAGAAACAAGAGTAATAAAGTGATGATGAATATAAAGATAAGATGACTGATTATGACATAATGTTAATATTTGTTCATCCTTTTTCTCCTCACCTCTCACCAATCTGTCCCACTCTTTTCCATGCGCCATTTTTCTCTCCTCTTTTCGTCTTTACTGTCACCCATTTATTCCAGTTTCCTCTCGTTTCGACACCCATAACACTACTCTCCTTTATTTTTTATATTCTTTGGATATTCTTTTATCCCCTTATCTCTTTTGTCTCTATTCCTCACATTCAACATCTCGTTACTCTCTTTCTCTCTTTCGTCACAGCATCTATTTCCTCTTTTTCACTTTCTTCCTCTTTTTTTTTCTCTTGCACCCCGTTCCTTGCACCCACTTCCTTTCCTCTCCCTTCATCTTTTTGCCTTTCTTCACCTGAATCCCGCCTACACGAGAACAGCTCATCACTAACCGCAACAATGCTGCTCACGGGAAGTCTGAAACACAGAACGGAAGTAACACTCCACATGAAGAATGTCGCTTCGGAGGTCGCGACGGCCCCAGGCACGCGACCTACCCGGCTCTGCGGCGAACCATCAGGAGGAGTCACCAACGACCTCCTCAGCCGGGGAGATCGTTTTCATCCCACGGAGGCTGAACTGCACTTGGGAGAGTGTTGAGTATGGAAGAGAGATAGAAGGAAATTGAGTAGGTTGATGTGGAAAGGAAATGGAGGGTGGGGAACAAGGAAGGCAACAGATGATGTCAGTTGAGGCGGTAGATTTGGTTGTGCATATGAATGAATGATAGATATATAAATGTATAGATAAATAAGTAAATTAGTAAATAGATAAAAAAGCAGATAATGAGTACATGAACAAACAAAATCATAAACAAACAAATAAACAAATAAATGCATAAGAAATCAATCTATCATTTCCGGTATATCTATATGTAATCGATAGTCCTTAAGCTGAAAATGTACATGATTAGCATTTTTGTCCAAATTGTATAAGAAAAGACAAAGAAGACAACAAACAATATTTAGTTAATGCCTAGCAAGTAGGGAGATAGGAACTTAAAGCTAATATTGATAAACTAATATTGATAAACTAATATTGATAAACTATCACAGTCTAATGAATAATAACAATATAATATGAATAAGACTTATTTTAGACAAGTCTCCAGGGTACACAGTGAGAACAACTCGAGCATTAACGACTTCAGTATATGATAGTTGATAACATGTAACAATTCCATTTAAAGAAACGGCATAAAGAAAAAGCACAGAAAACATTCAAACCAGAATCAATTGAAGGGGAGTCTGGTACTGATCTAAGTGACAAATAGATTAACGTAGACAAGCACTAAAAACACACATTGAAGATAATTCAAGAATTGTGATATAGTACGAACGGCACTGTTGGGGCATCTGTTAATTCTAGGCGTTATGGGTGCCAATATGTTCTAAAATATAGTAATCATTTCTTGGTAGATGGAGGTTCTGATGATCTGGAAGGGAAAATAGCTCATAACTAAACTGATGGGCGGTTTTTAATACTGATTCTCAATAGTAGGCAGATTGGGGGGATGGAGGGTTTCGTAGTTTCTATAAGAAATGCAAAGAAAGGTTCTGCAGGTCATTAAGTGGGCAGCATGGACTCCAGCAATGAGTTTAGTACATGGAGTGCCACGTATATTAGCGCAGGAGATGAAGGTGGTTCATTTCCTTAAATTTGGAATACATATATGTATATGAATATACATACATATACCAAGGCTTTTTCCCCCTTCCAAGGGAGGTAGCCAAAAAGGGAAAGGCATAAAAACACTCCCACCCATTTCATCCCTAAATACACTCCACACCCCTCCCACCCTCCCTCTCATCTGAGCACCTCCTGGATGACGGGTCATCCCTGCACCCTGCCCACCGCCCTGGGTCAGAAGCAGTGTCGCAAGACACAGTACATCCACAGCAAGGCCGCTTCATTTAATCGGCGACCCCCCCTCTCCGTCCCCCTTTGCATATAAGGCGAGGACGGGGAGAAATCCCTTCGGGCTGCGTCAAAATTTACTCACACATACTACACCCCCCCCCCCGCCCATTCCTCCTCATGCAGTCACAACATCATCCAT
>NC_134777.1:21089635-21094635 GCF_046742065.1 Oratosquilla oratoria | reverse complement strand
AATGGTACCTTTGAGTTGTCACTCCAGTTTCCGTAAAAATCGGCCTCACGAGTTTGGTCGCAGAGGAGTAGAAGGAAGAATGAAATGGGCAAATGGGAAGAAAGTTGCGAAGGGGACAGAAGAGAGGGAAGGAGATAAAATTGATATCAAGGGAAGGAGATAAAAAGGGAAGAAGAAAAAATGTCATGAAAGGATATGACGAAAGCTGAGAAGACGAAAGAAGAAAGCGAAAGGGAAAAGCTGAGATGAAGGGAGAGGTTGAAAGAAATAGAAGAGGAGAAGGAGCATTTCAACATTACACTCCCGTTGCACTAATGGGTATTTGTACAGGGGACTCGTAAAATGTGTCTTATATCAATATCACCGTAATATCAAGGACACTTTATCATTTCCCCCTGTGCTTAGTTACGTTGCTACGGAGGCATACAAAACACCCAACAAATGTTCCGCCGCCGCCGCCATATATGTAGTGACACTTCGAACGCTTTAAAGAAAACGATCCATCATCGTCATTGTCTTTTTCTTTATCGCCGAGATCATAGTGATGTGGGCAGAGAGAGAGCAGTTATCCAGGCAGAGACAGCAGTTATCCGCTGTCAGAGCTCGTCTTCGGGCTCTCTGACAATCCTAACAACGCATTCCACGAAAGCAAGGCTACACTAACATTATGGCAACTCCGACACAATGACGGACGTAGTCAGAGCACCTCGAGAGTAGTAATCATATACAATCATAGTGCTCTCCGGTACTGCGTTAATAGACTGGTATCAAATACCATCATGGGTCCGCCTCCAGGCCCTCCATCAGGTCCTCCTCCAAATCCTCCTCCTTGGCTTCTTCTGTCTCATTCGAACTTCACCTTTCCTCTACTTACCAAGGTTCCTCCTCCAGGCCATGTTCTAGGTCCTCCTCCAGTCCTCCTCTTTGACTTCTTTTAATGCACTCGAACTTCAGCTCTCTTTGCCCATCATGGTTCCTCTTCCAGGTCCTCTTCCAGGTCTTCCTCCAAGTGCTCCTCCTTGGCTTCTTGTATTTCACACCAACTTCATTTCTCCTACCTTGACCTGTTTGTATTAATCGTCATTTTTCTTTATTCTTACTTCACGAATCACTGCATGAATATCTTTTACGCACAAAACATCTCTATTTCCTTCTCTCTTTTCTTGTATGTGGTCTCAAGTGGTGAAATTAAATATTCACATATAAAAGACGTAAACAATATCTGGTTGTTAAACAGTTCAATACCAGGTCGTGGGCTGAGTGCATTGTAAGGAATGAAGAAGCCATACAATATATGGGCGGAATGGAATGGTTCACACTTGTATTTAGGTAATCTGGATTCGGAGCATTCTTGTGTGTTCTTTCCATAAATCTTTGTTTTCAGGAGTGACTTTTTTATACAGAAAAAGCTTCCCACGTAGGTCATCACACGTATTTTTTTTTTTTTTTTTTTTTACTTGCTCTATCTTTTATTATTATTATTTTATTTTTTATTCTTTTTTTTATTATATCTTATTTTTTGTTCTATCTTTTATTATTATTATTATTTTCTTTTTTATTCTTTTTTATTTTATATCTTATTTTGTTTTTCTTTTCTTTTTTTAGAGTCGGTTGGACAAATATGTGGGCAATATTTTGTGGTTACTTTACTCTTCTTCTATTTTATTTCTCCTTTTGTATATATATTCTTCATTTTCATTAAAAGCTTCCTCTTATTCCTTACCGTATTTTGAAATCATATTTTGCTTGTGCAGTATACAGATATAAGAAATTTGTTTTATAAGTTCAGATAAAAAGCGTTCGTGGAAATATTAAGGTGTGAAAAATCTTACAACTTTCTGTTTATCACCTCAAGTGTGTGACAATAGATACTACTGATGTAGAACATTTTTAGAAGCTCTGCCAAGGGATTCGAACCCTGACCTATGCGTGCAAAGGGTCAGGGTTCGAATCCTATGGCAGAGC
The DNA here is from genome assembly GCF_046742065.1 of Oratosquilla oratoria. Lineage (NCBI taxonomy): Eukaryota > Metazoa > Arthropoda > Malacostraca > Stomatopoda > Squillidae > Oratosquilla > Oratosquilla oratoria. The sequence continues at coordinate 21,092,670 of NC_134777.1, read as the reverse complement.
TTCTAAAAATGTTCTATCTGTCTTAAACATACACAACTACTGATTTAGATTTGACAAGCTTTACCCAGCTAGATAAACCATTGTAGTCCTTTGAGATGAAGAAGCTAATCATAAAAATACTCGTTGTCTAACGATGAGAAAAACGCATGCATTTTTCAGTAACTCTTCTCACAATATCTGAGTTCCTTTCATCATATTTACAGCGATTCCACGCTTCTTGAAGTTTGAACAATTGTTTAGGTACAATATTAGAATTACGAGTTCTTGTTAAATCTCTAATGAACAAATTTATCTTTAATATTACTAACATAGTAAGTGAGGGCGAGCATCTGCGTATGTGTGTGTGTGTGTGTGTGTGTGTGTGTGTGTGTGTGTGTGTGTGTGTGTGTGTGTGTGTGTGTGTGTGTGTGTATGTATCTGTCTGTCTGTCTGTCTTTCTGTGTGCTGGGGTGGGGAAGGACGAGGGGTAGGGGGAGGGGGAGTGAACACTGGGTTTTTGTCAACATAATTCATTACCGCAGGATTGTCGTGACTTCCTGAATCTCAGCGTGTTTAAACATAGCAGACGCCACGCTTGTAGGGGAGCTAGATAATTATAAATCTAATCCTACGAAAGAAGAAGTTGACTTCACTTTTTCCTTCTCAGCTCCGTTCCTTTCTCATCAACCGTGACGAAATCTGAGCGCTGTGAGGTTTTAAAATCTCCATTTATAAATACTTTATCTTCTTCTTTTTCAGCTTGTCCATGTTTTGGAACTTTTATGGTATTGTTTTCTTTTAATATTCTTCAGTTGTTTCTCCATATTCTCCAGTGGGTCTCCATGCTAATGGAGCCTGCCCTCTTTCGATCAATCTTATCTACTGTACTTGGCGTTTCCAACTCAATCTCTATTCTCAAAATGGAGGTCCTTAGGAGATCCGTATGAGTATTTAGAGAATGATGCGTAATTATTGGAACACGAAATACATCAATATTTACGTGAGCATTAATTAAAGATTGGGGGGGGGAAGGAATATAAAATTCAGGTAAATGAAATGTTCATTCATATGTACCGAGAACCACGCATTCATTTAAATCAGCGTTTCTCAACCTTTTTACCCTTGCGTAACCTTTGAAATAAATTGCATGTTTCAATGGAACACCTGCGAAAAAACACATATACCATATCTTTCTCATTTTATTTTCATTGTAATAATAGGTGAGAGAGGATGATGTCTATATTACATTGTTACAATAACCAAGAATATGTCGTGCGTGTTTAATCATATTACATATTTGAAATTATATAAACAATCAAAAGTTCATTAGCTTATCTCACTTATTCTCGCGGAACCCTGAGGGACCTTTTGCGGAACTTTAGGGTTTCCGGGGAACCCTGGTTGAGACACGCTGATTTAGATGGTAGAAATAACATAAATTGAAGATGCCAATCCTCACAGTTCTTTATGTATTCAATTCTGGCTAGTATCAGGCAGTTTTATTTAATTCAGTCAATATTTTTTTTTTCAAGAATCAACTTCCCTGTTTCTTCGCATAATTCGTCATCTTCTCCTTTTCATCCTTCCTTCTTCTTCCTATCCTTCTCTCTTTTGTTATTATTCTTTCCCTCCTCTGCCTCCTCTTTCTTTTTTCTCTGCATCATCGTCTTCCTCCTCCTCAACCAAATGTTTTTATTCTTTCTCTTCTTCCTCCATTTCCTCATTATTCTTCCCCCTCTTCTGTCTCCTCTTTCTTTTTTCTCTGCATCGTCGTCTTCCTCCTCCTCAACCAAATGTTTTTATTCTTTCTCTTCTTTCTCCATTTCCTCTTTATCCTCGGCCTCTCCCTCCTCCTCACCCATTCTGATACTCCCCATCACATCCACCACCGCCTTCATTACAGCAACAAAAAGTCCTGAAAATATGATTCCAACTATTTTCCTCACACTCTCCTCTCATTTCTAACTCATCTTTCTTCCCCTCTTCCCTTTCTATACTTTCCACCTCTCTTCCTCTCCTCTTCTCCTTTCCTCCTCTGCTCTTCTCGTCCTGTCTTCCTTTCCTCTCCTCCTCTCTCCTCTTCTCTTCTCCTCCTCTCCCTTCTCTCCTCTCCTCCCCCTCCCCTTTCATTTCTAGCTCCTCTTCCCTTTCTCTACTCTCCTCCTCTCCTCTTCTCCTTTCCTCCTCTCCTCTTCTCGTCCTATCTTCCTTTGCTCTCCTCCTGTCTCCTCTCCTCCTCTCCCTTCTTTCCTCTTCTCCTCCTCCTCTCCTCCCTCCTCCTCTCGTCCTCTCCTCCTTTTCTCTCCTCCTGTCTCCTCTCCTCCTCTCTCTTCTTTCTTCTTCTCCTCCTCCCCTCCTCTCGTCCTCTCCTCCTCTCCTCTCCTCCTTTCACCTCACTGCCCTTCCTCCGTCTCTCTTCCTCTCCTGGTGTCTCCGCCTCTGACTCTTTCAGTTCCCCACCCGATCCCACCTTGAGCACTTACAGCGCGCCACGCTAAATGAGTAGAATCAATTACCGTTATTTTCATGACAGCTCCTATTGAACATGAGACCGCAATGACAGGAATGCAATCGCGTAATACCGCAAAACAACTCATCATCACAATCACAGAAAGGGATCACTGCGATTTAGTCGCTTGATCATGACGTTCGACTTCGGGCAATACAGTGCTGATCGGCTTGTTTACTTTGACATGATCGCAGCGTCATCCATCACATCGGAGCTCCTGCATCGTTCATCAATGCGATCAGGGTCGGTGGTTGACCGTGTGATCACGACTCCAGTACACGATCAAAATCTTTACAAGACTCACATACAATTGCTCAAAAAGGCCCCATGTATGCAGGAGGGTTTAATAATTCAATCAAGTTTGAATAATATAGTAATATTGTTTTACATACAACATATTTATTTGTGACATTAAAACTATGTCACCTCTCTCTCATCTTTCCTCCAAGGTAAATTATAGCTTCCCTCATCTTGTAGGAGAGTCCAAAAAACATTTGCATCCTATGTTACAATGGTCATTTATTCCTTTATATCAACTCCTACTGAG
>NC_134777.1:21077135-21082135 GCF_046742065.1 Oratosquilla oratoria | reverse complement strand
GTGGCGGTGATGAGGCTGAAGAGGGGAGGGAAGGAGAGGGGGAACAGGGGAGAGGAGAGGAAAAAGGAGGGGAGCATAAGGAAAAGGGGAAGGATTAGACAAGAATGAGCACGGAAGGGAGATGTGTGGAGGGGCTAAAGCGTAATTTCTGTAGACCAATAAACGGTCAAAATAAAAGAGTTTTGTTTGAGACTTCAGAAAGCTGCGCCTTTGAAGGGCGGAATATATTATATGCGCGAATGATAACACTCGGAGTCTGGGTCATTGTAATGCCATCAGATGAAGACAGACGTAATGAGGGCGGTGTGGGGATGATTGGCGGGACTCTGTAATTTGCCGTAATGGCGGTGGCGGTGGCGGTGGCGGTGGCGGTGGCGGTGGCGGTGGCGGTGGCGGTGGCGGTGGCGGTGGCGGTGGCGGTGGCGGTGGCGGTGGCGGTGGCGGTGGCGTTAGCGGTGTTGGAGGCGGCGTTAGCGGCTTGGGCTCAGTTTGTGTGACTGTACAAGGCTACATGCAGCTGGAAGGCAGACAGTAACATCGGAGGATAGGCGTCCTTGGCAACAAGACTTCGGACGGAGGAGCTTGTCAGACGATCTGAGGCGTGTCGGGAATAGACAGTTCGGTAGTTCGAGGCCATGGCTTTGTGTCTGGGAATGTATAAATATTTTTTCATTTTTATTCTTGCGAATATATTACTTTACTTTAGGTTTCATCTCTGTTAGGTTTATTCATGCGTATTATTAGAAGCTATAAATATCTTACTTAGAATAAAGATATAATCTACGATGTAGCATAAGTACATATGTACATAAAATAAAACTGTTTTACGCCTATTATCTTCTGCCTATTATACATATAATATTTAAGTTCTCATTAGACAAAACCCCAAGGGTACTAAGTAAGATTTACATTTTAAATGATAATGTTGAAGTACAATTATGATAAATATTTGAGGAAGGGAAGGGAGTGTAGGAGCTGAATTTTCAAAAAATGTCACCATCTTGAAAGGATGAAGGAGACGTTAAGTATTTGTTCCATTGAGGACAAACGATGGTATGATGGACCTCTACTTAACTCTCCTCGGGTTTCCAGCCTTCCTCTAACCGGTTCCTTTCCTCCTTCTCGTCCACTGCAGACCTTCATTTTTTCTTATATTCCTACCATAGATATATCTATCCTTATATCCTTCATTTCCCCCTCCTTCTCCTTCTACCCCCTCGCCTCCCCAACTCTCCTTCCCCCTACACCTCCCCCTCCTCCTACCCCCCTCCTCTTCCCACTCCCTCTCCTCCCCCCCTTCTTCCTCCTTCTCTCCTCCCTCCTCTTATTTTTCCCTCTTCTCCTCTCTCTTCTTCCTCCTTCTCTCCTTCCTCCTCTTATTTTTCCCTCTTCTCCTCTCCCTTCTTCCTCCTTCTCTCCTTCCTCCTCTTATTTTTTCCTCTTCTCCTCTTCCTTCTTCCTCCTTCTCTCATTCCTCCTCTTATTTTCCCTCTTCTCCTCTCCCTTCTTCCTCCTTCTCTCCTTCCTCCTCTTATTTTCCCTCCTCTCCTCTCCTTTCTTCCTCCTTCTCTCCTCTCTCCTCTTATTTTTCCCTCTTCTCCTCTCCCTTCTTCCTCCTTCTCTCCTTCCTCCTCTTATTTTTCCCTCTTCTCCTCTCCCTTCTTCCTCCTTCTCTCCTTCCTCCTCTTATTTTCCCTCTTCTCCTCTGCCTTCTTCCTCCTTCTCTCATTCCTCCTCTATTTCTTCCCTCTTCTCCTCTTCCTTCTTCCTCCTTCTCTCCTTCCTCCTCTTATTTTTCCCTCTTCTCCTCTCCCTTCTTCCTCCTTCTCTCCTTCCTCCTCTTATTTTTCCCTCTTCTCCTCTCCCTTCTCTTCCTACACTGTTATCCTTCTCTTTCCATTTCTCATTCCTTCCATTTCCTATTTCTCTTTATCCATTCTTTTCTTACTCTCCTTTTTCTCCTACTCCATACCCATCTCCATACTTTTCCCCTTCTGCTATAACTTCCTTTATCCCTCCTCACCTCATCTGTCAGGATGCTCCTCCTTGGCAGGATCACATTTGAAGAAGGGACGCAAGACCTTCGTGTCGTTTATGACTCTTCTTCGTCGTTGAGCTACTCACGCGCCATTAATTGGTCATTCATCTACTGTCCTCATGTGCCTTTCAGCAAGAGATGAAGAGCTTAACACACGCAGCCGTGTGTGTGTGTGTGTTGTCCCGTGCCATTAGAGATTTCTTTGTCGTTGGGTCGATGATGTGATTGCCCTAATGACTTTCGTTTCTTATTGATTGATTGATTAATTGATTGATAAATTTTTAAATTTGCGTTATTTAATTATTTATGTTTTTGTTATTTATCTTATTCATGTATTTTGTTTGTTTACTTGTTCATTTATCAATTAATCAATCAACCAATTAGTTAACTTATTTATCTATTTATTCATTTATTAACTTTTTAATCTATTTTTATTTGTTTATCTATTTGTTTTTTATTTATATATTTATTCACTTATTTTTAAATCTATTCACTTATTGTATATATATATACATATATTCTTACTTAACTGTTGATTAATTTAGTAACTTACTTTTATTTATTTGTTTTATTTATCCTTTTATTTATTTTATTTTATCTTTTATTTATTTATTCTTTTTTTCTATTTATTTATTTATTATATTTCATTTAATTTTGTTTATTTGTTTTCATTATCATTATTATTATTATTATCATTATTATTATCATTATTATTATTATTATTATTATTATTATCTTATTTATCTTATTCTATTTTGTTTTATTTATTTATTTATTTATTATTATTATTTTTTTCTTTTTTTCTTTTTTTTCTTTTTTTCTTTTGATGAACACTATTTCGGCTGACTTCATCCGCTGATTAGTCACACCTTTGTATGTGACAAATTCAGTAAGCGATGGATCACCATAATTTCCCATTTACTCAATGACGAGTACAGACTTGTATGATACACTTGGAATTCACACATAAGCATAATGAAATGCAATGTAATGCGCAAGTAACATACCAAGTCAAAGACGCAGAATAGCACCATAAAATCTTCAGTTTGATCCCTCATAAACATTGCCTCTTGTATAACCAAAAGGATATCCTATAATTCCTGAAAGGTAGAAAAGTATAAATATATTAAATATAACATCACCAGAAAATCATTACCATCTTCTCCAAGAACATTAGCTCGGTCATCATAGTCTCTCTCGGCTGCCACTCATGAGCGGTTCCTTTGTCACTGTTGGATCTGGTCTCTCGTCGCCAATCGATCATGCTCCTGTCGTGTAATGAACCACGTTATTACAGTTGATGATTCAGCCTCATGTTTTCCTACGGATCTCATGTCTTTAAAAGTGGATTCTTATGTTTTCCTACGGATCTCATGTCTTTAAAAGTGGATTCTTATGTTTTCCTACGGGTCTCATGTCTTTAAAAGTGGATTTTTATGTTTTTCTACGGATCTCATGTCTTTAAAAGTGGATTCTTATGTTTTCCTACGGATCTCATGTCTTTAAAAGTGGATTCTTATGTTTTCCTACGGATCTCATGTCTTTAAAAGTGGATTCTTATGTTTTCCTACGGATCTCATGTCTTTAAAAGTGGATTCTTATGTTTTCCTACGGATCTCATGTCTTTAAAAGTGGATTCTTATGTTTTCCTACGGATCTCATGTCTTTAAAAGTGGATTCTTCTCTCACCGAGGACTATGTTTCGGCAACAATAGCCAGCGCTTCTATTCTTGGGGACAGTGTTGCACCATACATGTGGGGGCGCAGTAGAGATTTAGGGAGAGAATGGAGAGGCAGTAGGAGTTAAAAGGGACCATTGTTGTTGTTGTTGTTGTTGTTGTTGTTGTTGTTGTTGTTGTTGTTGTTGTTGATGATGATGATGATGTTGTTGTTGTTGTTGTTGTTGTTATTATTGTTATTATTATTATTATTATTATTATTATTATTATTATTATTATTATTATTATTATTATTATTATTATTATTATTATTATTATTATTATTATTATTATTATTATTATTATTATTATTATTATTATTATTATTATTATTATTATTATTATTATTATTATTATCATTATTATTATGATTGTTATTATTATTATTATTATTATCATATTATTGTTATTATTATTATTGTTATTATTATTATTATCATTATTGTTATTATTATTGTCATTATTATTATCATTATTATTATTATTATTATTATTATTATTATTATTATTATTATTATTATTATTATTATTATTATTATTATTATTATTATTATTATTGTTATCATCATCATCATCATCATCATCATCATCATCATCATCATTATTATTATTATTATTATTATTATTATTATTATTATTATTATTATTATTATTATTATTATTATTATTATTATTATCATTATTATTATTTATTATTATTATTATTTATTATTATTATTATCATTATTATTATTATTATTACTATTATTATTATTATTATTATTATTATTATTATTATTATTATTATTATTATTATTATTATTATTATTATTATTATTATTATTATTATTATTATTATTATTATTATTATTATCATTATTATTATTATTATTTCTAGTCTCCAATCATTAGAGAATGTCAAGAGATTTAGTTCGTAGAGATGGCTTAAGATATCAACTACATAAAACATCGAAGCTTTCTCAAGGAGTCATTTCTTTGGATGATTAGTCAATCCTGCTCTTTGACTACTCAATCATCTCTTGGCGAAGTCCTAATCCTCATCAGTTGATCACTCGCGCCCTTTTCAGAGTGAATTGAAAGTGGTTCCTCATTAATAGGTCATTCCTCCATTGCTGTTTTTTTTTTTTTTTGTATTTTTCATCAATCACCCCTCTGTTTATAGAGTGCTTGTCTGCCTCCTAATTTGAATTACATTCCATTTTGTTTTCCTTTCAGTTTGTATTTTGGATTTGAAACTAAACTCT
>NC_134777.1:21059635-21069635 GCF_046742065.1 Oratosquilla oratoria | reverse complement strand
ACACACACACACACACACACACACACACACACACACGACACACACACACGCACAGATTCACAGACACACACACTCACGCACATACACACACTATACTGTATATATGTACATATATATATATATATATATATGTATATATATATATATATATATATATATTTTATATATATATGTATATATGAGATAGAACATATTGGTGTCAGACATATATTCCTAATGTTAGCATATTGATAGAGAAACGTACATAATAGAATAAAATTGCAAATAGTAAAACAGGTTTTCACACTCAGAAACCAAAGAGAAACCAAAAACAGAATTGGAAATGCGGTTGAGTCCAACATTAATTTTTTTTTTTTTTTTTAAAGGCGTACGTCTTTTTTCAGAGAAGAAACATTAGGAGTGTCGAGGCTCAATTGTTTCTGCCGAAAAAAAGGCGAGCAACCGCAAAGGAACCGTAATTATTCCGCGTTTACTTGAGCCAAAGTAGATGAAGAAACCTTTGATTGGCAGCGACCTAAACGGGAGGCAAAGCAGGACTTCAAACTCACACCAACACTTATTTTATTTAATATTTTTTTCTGACTGCATAATGAGGCGTGTAATGCTGGCGGAGGCAAAAGCCTCTAATCAAGGGACAGTGGAATCTATTGATCTTAGTATGAACGGGCAGCTGTGCATCAGCAAATTGACGACAGACGGAACCTTAAACACAACAAAGGTGCAAGAACCCAACGCTTTCATCCAGAGGTCTTCTTCAAGGATGGTCTCTGTCTACCTGGATTCCCAGGGCAAGTGACAGTCACTAATAACCGATGAGAATCGAACCAGGCACAAAACATTTGGTCACAGATTCAACTGAGCTAAGGATATTTAACAGAAACATAGTGTTGACTAGAAATGATTTGTATGCATGAATGATTTGAAATATATATGTGGCATACGAAACTCTCAGACGTACAATTTCACGATCTCCAATCCATTCGTGTATTTTCAATGAGAGAGAACAGAACACCAAGCGATAAAAGACCAGTAGCAGAAAATGAGCACATCTGGTCCTGTGTTCATTGACAGAGAAACGAACTTAAGCGAAAAAGAAAGCGAAATTAATAATAGAGATGGTCCAGAACTCCTGACTCACAGTAATAAATGAAATTATAACCCAATTGATATTATTTCTATTTTATTTATTTATATATTTATTTATGTATTTATGTATTTATTTACTTATTTGTTTTTTTTCTATTTAATAATAGAGATGGTCCAGAACTCCTGACTCACAGTAATGAATGAAATTATAACCCAATTGATATTATTTCTTATTTAATTTATTTATTTGTATATTTATTCATTTATTTATTTATTTATTTATTTATTTATTTATTTATTCATTTACTTACTTATCTATTTATTTATTTATTCATTTATTTATTTATTTATTTATTTATCTATTTATTGATTTATTTATCTATTTATTTATTTATTTGACCTTTGTTCAACCTTACAATAAATTATATCATACTAGTGGTGGAACATCAATCTCATAATTTGGGTAAGGAGACTTATCTGTCTTATGATGAGATAGGAAGAGGATGACTTAGAAGCGAGATCGCTATGTAGAATGTCAAATTGAAAATACGCCAAGTTGAAATGAAAGAAGTCAAGGAAATAGAACTGAAAATTAATTGGACTTCCTGCAACCAGATGTACAGTAGACGAAGAAGTTGAGTAAAAAGATAAACAGCGTGGCAAAAGCAGGAGAAATTTACAAGGCTGTCGAATGATTTTCTCCAGCCTAATACCCCAAAACTAAAAAGAATACGTGAAATGAAAAAGTGGAGAAAATGCGAAACATATGAAGACCCTTTAAGAGAGACATGCTAATTACTTGACAAGACTGGAACCCCTGGTTAAGTCTGTGTAAATAGATTCATGAACAACGACTGATAATCCCCATTATGTTGTTTCCGGTTAGGACCTAAGATATATGACGCAACGGATTGTAGACCACCTATCCTATACAACGATAATGTAAACTGAATGAGAAACCCAGGGATTCAAAACGAATCCATAACAAGCTGCGTCAAAATATCATTCACACATAAGCATCACCTACTCCTCTATCCCCCATCCCTCCCTTCCTTGCATAACATTATCGTCCATACACATTCTCCCCTCATCACAATCTTCTACCTTCTCCCTTCCTTGCTCAACAGATATTCCCCTCTTGCTCAGCACCCCTTCACCCCATCCATCCATCTCATCCTTGGCCGTCCTCCCAAGTTCACTCCCTCCATCTCCGCCTTCCATACTTCTTTTACCAATTTATCATCACTCATTCTTTCCATGTATCCAAACCATCCCAATACTTCTCAGACATTTAATCTTAAACACATTTAAACTTTTCATCTCTGCCTCTTCTATATGAATTATATGTATATATATATATATATATATATATATATACATATATATATGTATGCATATATATATGTATGCATATATGTATATATATATATATATATATATATATATATATATATATATATATATAACAAATAAATAATAAATAACAACAAATTATATTTAACAAAGAAGTTGAATAAAAACAGATAAAACTATAATACAAAATAATGACAGAATGAAAATAGTTAATAAATAGTTGATGAATAGTCGAGACATAAGTAGATGTTAGGTTTTGTTAGTTTAGGTTAGATTAAATTAGGTTAGACTAGGTTAAGTTAGGTTTAGCTCGATTAGGTTAGGGTATGTAAAGTTAGGTTACGTCAGGAATTACGTCAATTTAGATTAGGTTAGGTTAGTTTGATTAGATTAGGCTACTATACAGTGGGTTACGTTACGTTAGGCTAGATTAGGTTAGATTAAATTAGATTAAATTAGGTGCATTTAGGTTAAGTATAGGTTTTGTTACGTTAGATTAGGTTGGGTTGGATTAGATAAGGCTAGGTTAGGGGTCAGGTCAGGTTAGGTTTTGCTAGTCTAGATTAAGTTAAGTTAGGTTACGTTGTTAGATTAGATTAAGTTAGGTTAAGTAATGTTAGATTAGATTAGGTTAGATTAAGTTACGTTTGCCTACACACCTATTAATTTTCCCCTCCAAAGCATTTTACATTCTTCTCCACGTTCTTTAGTGCAATGGCCACTTCCAGCATAAACTCATTTTTGTTATGTCCGTAAGGAATATAAAATCTTTATTTTACATCAGTGATCATCTCGTTCAGTAACTAAAACCCTTAATCAGACCAGAGTAAAGCCCATGTTAGACTTAAACCGTACGTATGTTTGTCTGCATTCTACACTGCTTTCTTCCCATGGTCCTTCCCTTCTTGATTCCTTAGTTTTCACTAATGTGTCCTTATATTCCCTGGACACATAGAGCAGAGATAAAGGCTTAGGCTTCAGCTCACCACCTCTTGACATGAACTCACCACCTTTTCCATGATCACAAATAATCCCGTCCTTAGTCCCTCCCGACCTCCACCGCTCTACCTCCCCGCCAGCCACGAAGGCCATTCCCCCATCTGCCATCTCGAGCCTACCTACCCGTTCATTTCCGTGTCAGCATACCTGTTCGTTTAACCGTTTATTAGTGAGGGATACATGCGGCCGCTATATAAAAAATCGGTTCGGTGGTCGATGCCGTAGGCGAAGGCTTTGGATATTGCTTCTTTAATGATGATTGTCTTCGTACCTGCCTGCCTGCCTGCGTGATCAGCCTGAGGTTTGTAGGTTTGCTTGTTTGTAATTACGTATGAATGTGTATGTATGTATGTATATATGTTTGTAAGTATGTATGTATTGTATCTATGTATACATGGATGTTGTATGTGTATATGTATGCATATATGTATGTTGTATGTATGTGTATATGTACAGTATGTACATATGTATGCATACACTTGTACATACACACATATGTATACACATGTAAATGCACACACACACACACACACACACACACACACACACACACACACACACACACACACACACACACACACACACACACACACATGTGAATGTATGTATGAATATATATATATATATATATATATATATATATATATATATGTGTGTGTGTGTGTGTGTATATGTATACTGTATATGCATATATATATATATATGTACATATATATTATATATATATATATATATATATATATATGTGTGTGTGTGTGTGTGTGTGTGTGTGTGTGTGTGTGTGTGTGTGTGTGTGTGTGTGTGTGTGTGTGTGTGTGTGTGTGTGTGTGTGTGTGTGTGTGTGTGTGTGTGTGTGTATCTGTGTGTTTGTGTGTGTGCGCATCTATGCGTGCGCACGTATATCTGTATTGTATAGTTATATGTTTATACATATATATCTCTATATATATATGTATGTATATATATATATATATATATATATATATATATATGTATATGTACAATATATGCATATGCGTGTGTATACGTATATGTGTATGTATATGTATATGTATGTGTATATTTACATGTATATGTATATATGTATACATATATATATATATATGTATATGTATATGTATATGTATATGTATATGCATATGCAAATGTATATGTATTGTATATGTATATATCTATAAATATATATATATATATACATATACATATATGTATTTGTGTATGCATGTGCGTGTGCATATGTGCATTAAATTGTTTTTCAGATATGAGGCTTTTAGAGGATTACAGCATGTACGAGTATAAACATGTAAAAGCAAGTGTATGCATAAATGATTGAACAGAAACGAGTGTTCAAGTGCATGAGCCATGTGCAGTCGAATATATGCGCAAACAGGGAATCCGCTTTGTGTAGGCGAGGGAGTGCAGGCCGGGCATGTAGTGCAGGCAGGCTATGTTCAGGCGCGGCTGAGCGCGCGCAGTCCCGGGTACGAGCCTGATGACAAATCGTGATACGCAAAGTGGCTTGATTGGGACATCAGATGCAAACATGGGGAACAACACCGCGTGCGTCCGCTCTCCCCTACCCCCGTTTCTCTCTTCTCCTGCAACTCTTCTCTCCAACACCCAACATCCCTTCCACTCCCTCTCATTGTCGTCACCAACCTCACTCCTTTTATTTGAGTTTCAACTCATTTAATTGTGTCTATTTTTGTTATCCCTTACATGCACATATAAACTATTGAAGTATATAAAGCACTGAATTAGTAAGCATAATCTGTATCGTATTGGTTCTAACCTAGTTCAGTACTTCCACATTCCCCAAAACTTAATAAAAATCACTTGGTGATACCTAGAATAATATTTGTAAAGGAAATAATTTCTTAATAAGTTGTTCGAAAGACCGAGAACTCGTCAGAATAAAATAAAAACGTGCAGAAAAATAAGAACATGTATATATCCATACATTTATAATACATACACACAAAAGGGCTTCTCCCACTTATAAAGGGGATTGAATCAAAACACTCACTCATTCCACACACGTCCTACACACATCAAAACATATTCATCGTCCCTCCGATAACTATTTTTCTGTTATGCTTTTATTTATTTTTTCATAACAAACCGTCGAATATAATATTAGTACCGTTTATATTGTGACGTGACTTAGCGTAAACTAACCAAACCTAAGCTAACCTAACTAACTTTACCTTGAATAACCTAACCTATCATAACCTAGCCTAAACTAACCTATCCTTACCTAACCTAACCTAACCTAGGCTAAACTAACCTAACCTATCTTAAGCTAACTTAGTCTAAATATAGCCTAATATAAACTAACCTAATCTAACCTAACCTAGCATAATCCAGACTGACCTAACCTACCCTAATCTAATTCGAACGTGACTTAAGATTAAACAACCTAACCTACCTTAACCTAATCTAACCTACTCTCACCTAGCCTAAACTAACCTATCGTAACCTAACTTAACATAATTTAACCTAACCTAACCTTAACTAGCCTAAGCTATTCTAGACTAACCTAACCTACCCTAACTATCCAAACCGAACCCAGCTTAACCTAACCTAACCTAAATTAATCGAACTTAACCTAACTTAACCTAAGCTACCCTAAACTAACCGGAAAAGGATAGAAGCGTTGGTAGACTACATTTCATAGCAACCAAATAACTAAAGGCTTATCGATACTATGAAGGACTCTCAAGGTGCTCTTCTTTGCTCACGTTCACCGTATTAGAAAACGAAAAAGAAAACAAGAAAAAGAAGAAGAAAAAAAACACACCAGGAGCATTGATGTATCACATTGAAAATTAGATAAAGCTGGTAATGTCTATTTCCGTCGTTAGTGTTGAAAATTGTTTCCTTATAAAAAAAAAAAAGATAATTGTTTAAATATGATTAATGTAGAAATTAGATAACGCTATTGTTATCCGTTTACGGTCGTATTCTGTTGAGAAATAATAGAAAAAAATAGAATACAGTAAACTTTATAGATAAGATATTTAATTCATTTCAAGGAACGTCAGCGTAACGTAGTATACACCTGCAGCCGTCATTAGAAATAGGTTGACTAAAGAATCTACGAAGGATGTAAGTAGCCTAGACTTATGAATTGCTGTTTCTTAACCTCCAAAAGACAACTTCAAGACTGAATAAAACCGTCTGGGATCTAGGCACACACACACACACACACACACACACACACACACACACACACACACACACACACACACACACACACACACACACACACACACACACACACACACACACACACACACACACACACACACACACACACACACACACACACACACACACACACACACACACACACGAAAAGAAGCTAATGATGGACTGTTACAGAAGAGACTTGAAAAGGAATAGCTTCCCACATAGAGTGATTGATGTCTGGAACAAACTAAACGGAGAAACAGTGAGTGCCAAAACTATACAAGATTTTAAGAATAAACTGGATGCGGAGAGATACGAGAACGGGTCACCACGAGCATAGCTCCCGTCCCGTAAAAGTGCAACTAGGTAAATACACACACGCGCACACTAGTTTATGGCTCCACTTAGGAAGCTCTTGGATCCTCCAGGGGTCTATGGACCAAATGCTGGAAGCCACTGATCCAGAAACTGATGGGTCCCTTCGCTGCTAAAAGGGCGGCATCCAGCTGATTAAAATAGTTTGGAGTTGAGCAGGATAGAATAACAATTGACCTTTCATGCAGTAATGTTTGAAAAAGATAGGTTCAATTCTTTGGCTTCTAAAGGAATGTAATAATTTTGTCTCTTACTCTGTTATGGGACTCCTTTGTAATGTTTTTTTTAGGGTAGTATAGTTTCTTGTGGTTTTGCGAGTATTTGATTATATTTACGTTGTACATGTGCTTCTTTGGCGTCTTCAAATGTAAGATTCCACAATTCTTATTTAAAAAACTATAAATAGTTAAACAGAAGTAGAAGGGTGTATTTCGTTCAGGCACTAAATAATGATTTAAATGTGTGAAATGGGTACTTCAGTTGCAACATATATAGTAGGATCATGACAAATTATTTGAATGTTTGAAATGAGTACTTTAGTCGTGTTTTAGGAGTAATACGACCATGAAAAATCTATTTTATGTCATCATCACTACCCCGATGCACTGTGTTGCTGTAGATAATACACAGCCCAATGTGCAGTTTGCTCAATCGCTGACCAAAGGAAGAGTGTGATCGAAGCAGTATGTGCTCAGGGCGTAGAGTTTCCAAAACATTATGATTAGGTATGGGATCAGTAGAGACCACAATAAAATCAGAACATGTTCTTAGTGACCCGAACATGTTTATAGAGACAAGATTTCTGTGAGAGATGAGTTAAGAAGAGACTGCAAAAGACCATAAGGCCAACACTAGGCAGTTCCGTGTCCTTTACCACCTTGCATCCATATCCATAGAATTATCTCATCTTCTCTTAAAACAACCAATTATTTCAGCGCTCACTACATGGTTAATATATTCATTCCATTCTTTAATCACCTTTTGACATAAGCTCACCATCCACTTCTTGCCTATTTCTTTCTTGAAGAAGGCCCAAGTGATCGAAACGTTTGAATATCAATAAAACTCCACACTCTAACCTTAACGTTTTGTTACGACTTCTGTCCATCTTCATGTACTTCGGTGCCAAGCAGTATCCGGAGGTGCCCTGGCCAGAGAATACTTTCCTCTCACTTCCTGGAGTCTTACGACTCCTGAATATGACTTCTGGCCTCATATATCAAAACTTCTGGTTATGCTGCGCATCCTGGTTGCATTTCAAACTTCCTTAGTATGTTTCATGCCTCTTAAATGTTCCTCAAATCTTCCAAGTGTACCTTATGATTGTTTGCTTGCTTGTGTGTGTGTGTGTGTGTGTGTGTGTGTGTGTGTGTGTGTGTGTGTGTGTGTGTGTGTGTGTGTGTGTGTGTGTGTGTGTGTGTGTGTGTGTGTGTGTGTGTGTGTGTGTGTGTGTGTGTGTGTGTGTGTGTGTGTGTGTGTGTGTGTGTGTGTGTGTGTGTGTGTGTGTGTGTGTGTGTGTGTGTGTGTGTGTGTGTGTGTGTGTGTGTATGAACGTGTGTGTGTGTGAGTCCGTCTCTCTCTCTCTCTCTCTCTCTCTCTTTTAATCTGTCTGTCTGCCTGTCTCTCTCTTTCTCCTTTTATTTCCTTCGTTCTTTATATATATATATATATTATATATATATATATATATATATATATATATATATATATAAATTCCCGATTAGATGGAACTGAAGACGTCACCTTTGCCCTTTGGACCCGGACAGTTAATATCAGAGGCAGTAGACAGGTCTTACGAAGCCGAATCAACCCCTAACTGCGTATAGTGAAGTAGCGCCCGCCTTCCTTTGAATTTTTTTATTTATTCTTTTCTTTTTATTTATCATATGTTCACCCTCTCTCTTTCTTCGATGTGTCATGTCTCTTTCCTCCTCAACTTTCAAAATTGGTGTTTTTAGTTTTCTATTCTTTTCTCCATTTCTTCTCTTCCTGGTGTTCCCTTTTCTCCTTCCTCTTTTCCTTTGTTTCTACCTTTCCTTCTTTCTGTTCCTTCATTCGCTTCTTCTACAAATTTCTCTCCCCTTTCTTACTTACTCTCTTTCTTCTCTTCCTTTTCTGCATTCCATCCGTCCTCTGCTCTTCATTCTTTATTTCTTCTATGCTTTTATACACGTACCCACACATATAAATCTACTAGATTATTCACTATGAAAGTAATTTACATACTCATCTATTGATTTATTTAGGAGCTTATTTCTTTATTCGTCAAATTGTTTACTTGCTATTTAGAATTTGGGTTCTTTATAGACTAAAAAGTCTCATGGCTAGTCTCAAGAATTTCCGCTGTAAAATATTATCATTTATCTTTAATTTACAGCAAACTATCAACTCACAACAAATGAATTATTCCTGCCATTGTCTCAGTATGCTTTCACACTCTCCCTCACAATCACTTCAACTCCTCTTTTTCTCCTGTTGTGTCTCCTCTTTTGACTTCTGTTACTTTTCTTTTTCGTGTTTTTTCATCCTAATGTTCCTCCTTCTCCACTTCCTTTTCCTTCTTCTCCTCCCTCTCTTAACCCTCCTTCTCCTCTTCCTCTTCCTCCCCCCCTCGTACTCCTCTTCCCATTCCTCTGTCTCCTCTTCCTCATCTTCTTCCAGCTCCTCCTTCCTCTCCACTCCTCTTCCTATATCTCTTCCTTCTCCGCCTCTCTCTCTTAACCCTCCTTCGCCTCTTTCTCTTCCTCCCCTTGTACTCCTCTTCCCATTCCTCTGTCTCCTCTTCCTCATCTTCTTCCAGCTCCTCCTTCCTCTCCACTCCTCCTCCTATATCTCTTCCTTCTCAGCTTCCTCATAATGCTCCTCTCTATTTTCCAACTTCTGCTCCTCTTCCTCCTCTTCCTCCTGCTGGTCATATCCTTTCTCCTCTTCCTCCACCTCCTCAACCTCTACTCCTCCTCACAGTGCCTCCTCATTTCCTCCCTCACCCCAATTC
>NC_134777.1:21049635-21052135 GCF_046742065.1 Oratosquilla oratoria | reverse complement strand
ATTCTATCTACAATCAATCTTCAAACGGCAAGAAAACCGCCATTGATAGATAGATCCTAGATACTCTACAAAACTTTCAAGCTTTCTTTAATGTTTACTAGACCGCACTCCCCTCGTGAAGACACTACTTAGGGCACTTCGAGTGATCCTGTGGCGAAAGCGTTCGACTCGTTTCCCGAAGTATGAAGATTTGAGTCTTCTGGTTGATGGTTTTTTTCACCTGCAGGAAACTGATTCCCCCTTGCACATCCGTTAGAGTCCTCCACGTATTTACACGAAACAAAGTCATCATATTAAAACAGCAGGGCAGGACTCGCAGTAATGGTTATAAACTGGATACATTTAGATTTAAAAAGGAAATAGGCAAGAATTGGTTTACTATTAGGGTGGTCGACGAATGGAATAAACTTAGTAACCATGTAGTAAGCGCTGAAACTATCAGTTGTTTTAATAAACGATTAGACAACTTTATGGATGGGGATGACAGGTGGTGATGGATACGGAGCTGCCTAGTGTAGGCCTTATGGTCTCTTGCAGTCTCCTTCATTCTTATGTTCTTATGTTCTTATGTTCTTAAAGACACCTGGAATGAAATGCTTCTTGAAGAAAATGGACATAGAACTAATAGAGCGAATCCATTCAATCCCAGCAAGAGAGAAAAAAGAAAAAAGAAAGAAAGGAGGAAAAGGAACAAGGAGAGAAATAAAGAAAGAAGAAAAAAAAAGTAGATTAATAAAGAATGAAAAGACAAGACACCTGGAATGAAATGGTTCTTGAAGAAAATGGACATGAAACTAATAGAGAGAAGCCATTCTATGCCAGTAAGAAAAAAAAAAAAAAAAAGGAAAGGAACAAGGAGAGAAATAAAGAAAGAAGAAAAGAAAGAAATAGATTAATAAAGAAAGAAGAAAAGAAAGAAGTAGATTAATAAAGAATGAAAAGACGCACATTTCCCTCTAACATCCCGCCTCGTCACACGAGGCCACGGACTTCGCAAACAAGCTATACTGTCTTAAAATACAATCCCCCCTCCCCCCTCATCCATGAACCACTTCTCACCCCTTTTAATCCCATCCCCTTTCGAATTCCCTTTTCAATCCCTCCCCATCCCCCCCCAACCCACCCATCCCTTCCCCCTTTCAACAATCCTTGAGCCGACACTAACCCCTCTTATTCCAGTCCTTCAACTTATTTTTCGCCTCACGGTTCCTTTCTTATTTAACTTCACATTTAATCTTATATTTCTCTCCTTACGTTACCATTCTTTTCCATTGATTACAAAGGATTACAAAGGCGGAGCACGCCGACAGGAGACCTTTTGGTCCATATCTAGGTCTGATGCGAAAATAAATCATAAAAAAACTATAATAATGTAAATAACAAATAAAATACATAAATAAATGCATAGGTATAGTTAGATAATAAACAAACAGGCAAATAGCAAACAATAATGAACTGACACATAACCAATAATAAATGAAAATCAAAACAGACAAATGATAAAACAAAAAACAAATATGAAATAAATTATAATCACTTCCCCCTCTCCCACACTCTTTCCATTCCTCCTCTTGCACTTCTTCGTGTGCCTATCTTCGTATCCTACTTAACATATTCCCTTACCATAAACTTATATTTACGCTCATCGTTTTCAATTTCCTCACTATATCCTTCTCTCCGCCTTCGGCATCCTCCAGTACGCTCGGCCTCTTACTCTGCCTTTTTCCCCTCAAAGGAACCTTCCTGACGCCCTCCGGAAGCCTCAGGTGTGTGTCCGGGTCCATTGTGGTTCTTGGGAGTTTACGATGTTACCGAAAGACTGAGTTGAAATCCGTGATGGCCAATACTTTCTTGACGCGAGGAGGAAGCATAGGGAGATTGTCCCGCCTTAAGGGTTCTTTGCGCTCGCCGCCTCGGTAAGTCAGACACCCCTTGTTCTTCTCCTCTTTCTCAGTGAACTCTTCTCTTCCAACGTTCACGTTCATACAATCTCAGACTTCTCCTCCACTATCTTCCCCCCTTTTCTTTTTATTCTAATTCCCTTTCTCCTTTTCCTTTTCCTCCTCTTCCTTCTCTTATTAATTTTTTTCTCTTTCTCCTTCTATTTCCTCTTCTCCTCTTTTTCCCCATCTCCTTTCGTTTCTCCTTTTCTTCATTTTCTATTTCCTTTTTCCATGTTTATTTCTAATTATTTTCTTTCTTATTCTATTTTTGCCCTTTTCTCTCTTCATTCACCTCTCTCTTCACACTGCTTCTCTATTCTAAAACACCTCTGTCTTTTCGTATCTCTATCCTTCTTCTTCTTCGCTCCCTCCTCCTCCAACTCTTCCTCCCTTCTTCCAATCCTCCTCCTCCTCATCCTCTCCCTCTTCTTCGTATTTTTCCTCTTTTTATACTTCTTCCTCTTCCTCTTCCTCTTCTTCCCCTTCTTCCCATCCTCCTCATCCTCATCCTCTCCCTCTTCTTCATATTTTTCCTCTTCTTATACTTCTTCCTCTTC
>NC_134777.1:21012135-21014635 GCF_046742065.1 Oratosquilla oratoria | reverse complement strand
GACATAACCAAGGGAAGATAGACAGATAGAAAGACAGACAGATTGACAGGTCAGACAGATATAACCAAGGAAAGATAGACAAACAGACAGACAGATAGACAGACATATAAACAACAACAAATAGAAAAGATAGACAGACAGGCAGGCAGACAGACAGGTAGAGAGGTTAGACAGACATAAACAAGAAAAGTTAGACAGATAGACAGACAGACAAACAGACATATATAAACAATAAAAAAAAATATTGACAGAGAGGCAGACAGATAGACAGGTCAGACAGACATAAACAAGAAAAGATAGATAAACAGACAGATATAAACAACAACAAAAAGGTAGACAGGCAGGCAGGCAGACAGACAGACAGGGAGTCGTACAGACAAACAGGCCGACAGAAGAGATCGCAGGGCCAGAGCCAGACGTCACGTTCCTTCTGCAGTCACTCTGGTGTGTGGGGAACGTTCAATTTAGACGCCGCTCAGGGAGGGAGGAGGATGTGGAGGGCCTAGAGGTGGAGGGAGGGAGGGAGGGAGGGAGGGAGGGTAGCGGGTTTCGTTGTCTAGGGGCAGGGGGGGGGACGTGGGTTATAGAAGGGTTAGGAGTGAAAAGAGGTAAAGGAGGAAGAGGTGAAGGGGGAAGAGGTGAAGGAGGAAGAGGTGAAGGAGGAAGAGGTGAAGGAGGAAGAGGTGAAGGAGGAAGAGGTGAAGGAGGAAGAGGTGAAGGAGGAAGAGGTGAAGGAGGAAGAGGTGAAGGAGGAAGAGGTGGAGGAGGAAGAGGTGAAGAAGGAAGAGGTGTAGGAGGAAGAGGTGTAGGAGGAAGAGGTGAAGGAGGAAGAGGTGGAGGAGGAAGAGGTGTAGGAGGAAGAGGTGAAGGGGGAAGAGGGGAAGGAGGAAGAGGTTTAGGAGGAAGAGGTGTAGGAGGAAGAGGTGAAGGAGGAAGAGGTGAAGGAGGAAGAGGTGTAGGAGGAAGAGGTGAAGGAGGAAGAGGTGAAGGGAGAAGAGGTGAAGGGGGAAGAGGTGAAGGAGGAAGAGGTGTAGGAGGAAGAGGTGAAGGAGGAAGAGGTGAAGGGAGAAGAGGTGAAGGGGGAAGAGGTGAAGGAGGAAGAAGTGTAGGAGGAAGAGGTGAAGGAGGAAGAGGTGAAGGAGGAAGAGGTGAAGGAGGAAGAGGTGATGGAGGAAGAATTGGAGGAGAAGAGATTGGGTAAGAAAAAGAGTAGGAAGAAAAGGGAGAAGGATAAGAAGAAAGAAGAGGAGGAGGAGGAAGAGCATGAGAAGGAGAAGGAAAAGTAAAGGAAGGAGGAGGAGAAAAAGGAAGAAGAAGAGGAGGTGAAGAAGAAGGTGGAGAAAGTGGAAGAGTATTAGGATGAGTAATAGATGGAAGAAGAGCTAGAGAAAAGAGGTGAGATAAAAAGGAGGAGGAGGAGGAGAAGGAAGAGTAGGAACAGGAGGAGAAGGAAGAGCAGGAAGATGAAAGAGAAGGAGTATGAGGATGAACAGCAGAAGACAGACAGACAGACAGACAGAGAGGGTTAAAGGAGGAGAGAAGAAGAGAAGGAAGAAGAGAAGGATGAGAAGTAGGATGAGGATGAGCAGCAGAATGAAGAGGAGGAACGGGCGAAGGAGAGCAGCAAGAAGAGGAAGTGCAGGAGGAGGAGGAGGAGGAGGAGGAGGAGGAGGAGGAGGAGGAGGAGGAGGAGGAGGAGGAGGAGGAGGAGGAGGAGGAGGAGGAGGAGGAGGAGGAGAGAAGTAGGAACAGGAGTAAGATGAAGAAGAGCAGAGGATGGGAGAAAAAGAGGAGAAAGAGGAGCAGGAGCAGGAGAAGAGAAGGAACAGCAGGAGTAGGGAGAGAAGGATGAGAAAGAAAATTAGAATGAGGAAGAGGAAAGGGATATAGAAGGGGAGTAGAAGGGAAAAAATAAGAGGAGGAAGCGGGACAAGAGGAGGACCAGGAAGAGAAGGAAGAGGAGGAAGAGGAAAGGAAGAAAGGGAAGAGCAGGCAAACGGTGAGGGAACGCTGAGAAAAAAGGAAGCATGAAAAATGAAAAGTTGCAAGAATGGGAGGAGTAGATGAACGTTGAAATGAAAAATTATTGGAAAAAAGAAAGCAAAGGTAGATAAAGGGAACTAGATTAGATAGAGGATGGGAAAAGAGAAAGATTGGAAAAGAAACGATATCTATATATATATATATATATATATATATATATATATATATATATATATGTATATATATATATGTATATATATATGTGTGTATAAATATATATATATATATATATATATATACATATATATATGTGTATATATATATATATATATATACATATATATATACATATATAGATTTATATATAGTTATATATATATACATATATAAGAGAGAGAGAGAGAGAGAGAGAGAGAGAGAGACAGACAGACAGACAGACAGACAGACAGACAGACAGACAGAGAGAGAGGGAGAAAAGAAACGAAGCTTAGCATATAACTAGGATGTCTGAAATGGA
>NC_134777.1:20997135-21004635 GCF_046742065.1 Oratosquilla oratoria | reverse complement strand
TCTACAGCAACGACACCAATCCTGATCCATTTCGTTTCTTTTCCTCTACTGTACATTGAGCTTCGACCTTGCCCTTCACCAGCAAAAGGATCGGAAGGTCATCAGTGACTCCCACTTGTATTAGCTGTCCGAGCAATATGGGTATAGGAGACGATTTCTTCTGCAGTTGTTATATGTTCCATCTGATTCTTGTTACGAGGACAATGTTATTAACATGAGGGATGTCACTTTCGTGAAGAATTTAACCAATAGTGAATCCATTTTCTTGTTACAGGTATACGGACGGTTAGGGTAAGTGGCAGTCACCGATGCCCATTGAGTATCGAAGCCTGATCCGGGTCATTGCGAGACGAATGCGAGAAGCGACATTCTGTGGCTCGTTACCTTATTGCCTACGACCTGCGGAGGAAGAGGGCGGAGTCAGGTAAGATGGTTCGTCTTGCAGGGACACCCCGCTGGTCAAGAGGGGGTTGGTGAGGTGGAGGAGGGGGAAAGGAAGGAGGTGGGTGTTGGTGCCGATGGGCTTCAAATCTTGTATTTGAATAGACGCAACAAACAGAAACCAAGAGTGATTGAGGTATGTAAACTTTTCTCTGACCACTTCCGAACCAAGTAGTACGTTTCTTTCAATTTTGTATACCATCAAGCTACAGGATTATGTCTTATGTATCCCTTTAGCATCAGGTGGGATTTGTGTATATATATATATATATATATATATATATATATATATATATATATATATATATATATACAGTATATATATATACATATATGTATATGTACATATATATATATATATATATATATATATATATATATATATATATATATAGGCTGCCACCAAGCTATTTGATTTATGTCTGTGGTATATCTTATCCTTTACTTCTACAATGCCGAACTCCCGTAAGAGCCTATCTTCCTTACTCCGTCCCTCTACTCCGTAACTACTTGTCCCATTCTACCCAACCACCACCACAATCACCACCACAACCACTACCATAACCACCACCATCACCACCACAACCTCACCACAACCACCACCACAACCACCACCACAACCACCACCACCACAACCACCACCACAACCACCACCACAACCACCACCACAACCACCTCTTTCCATAGCTCAAGAAAGGTCAAGGAGAAGAGAAGGAATCTAAGGTCCTCAATGGAGTGATATACTTACATAATTTACTCTCTCTCTCTCTCTCTCTCTCTCTCTCTCTCTCTCTCTCTCTCTCTCTCTCTCTCTCTCTCTCTCTCTCTCTCTCTTTCAGACAGAGGATTCTGTGAAGATGAGGAATGAAGTTCCAATTCTCCAGAAATTTAGTATACCAATGTTTCATTTCGGTGCTGACACCTCATCCTTTGAGCTAATTACACTGGTTACAGAATTCACAACTACAGCCATTCTGACGCCCGACAACTCCCATACATTCCGCAGCATCTATGCAACCTTAACAAACCATGGTGAGATACAAATGCTACACCGTCCTCCAGGGGATAGGTAGGTGGTCCTGTATCGGACTTTCAGGGCTGGACTAAGACTTCCTTCAGGCTAGTGTCTGATCCCTGATGGCATACAGTCACATATCCTTAAATGGAAGAACTTATTTGAAAAACATCACGGATGGAAATTTCAGGGAGACTCTCCTGAATGATCTTCGAGGTCTCCTGAGAACTTATAAGAACATAAGACCATATTAATGAAGGAGACTGCAAGAGACCATAAGGCCTATACTAGGCAGCTCCGTATCCATCACCACCTGTCATCCCCGTCCATAAAGTTGTCTAATCGTTCCTTAAAACAACTGATAGTTTCAGCGCTCACTACATGGTTACTAAGTCTATTCCATCCGTTGACCACCCTATTAGTAAACCGATTCTTGCCTATTTCCTTCTTAGATCTAAATTTGTCCAGTTTAAATCCACTACTCTTTAAAGTCTGTTCTCCTACCCTTGTGTTGCTTCAGAAGATTTTAGTGATCTTTTACTACACATTTATTACAAATACACTTCAGCTTGACTGTTGGTATACTTCTCCGATGACAGCTTTTACTTTCTTCAGAAATGGTTTGTGGTTGACTACTGTCAGCCTCTTGCGTACGCGGTGCAATACTGTCGCCCAGATTTTGATGAATTTCTATACCTATCCCCCAAAGATATCGTCGCAAGCATCAAAACCACCACAGCATCATCAGCAAGACCACCATTACCACTAATATCACTCATACTAATACTTTCCTCATTACCGTCACTTATGTGGTCTTGAAAAGATGAAAGTCTGTTCTTAAACATCTGTTCCAAAATCTGAGGCTGGTTGCTTGGCTCTTTCCTGAAACTCCGGCTATTTCATTTCTGAAGAAACACACATCAACTTTATTTTAAAAACCTCGCCAGAGAAGGCACTCGAGAACTCCGTCACGGAGGAGGGTAAAGGAAGAAAAAGAGGGGAGGAGTAAGAAGAGAGGAGGGAGAGAAAGAGAGTGGAAGCGGCCAGGGAAGGTGGGCTAGGGAGGTAAGGAATAGAGAGGAAGGAAATGACGAGAAGAGGCAGAAGAAATAGATTTCAGAGTGACATAGAGAAAGGAAAAAAAATGGAGGGAAAAAAAGACAAGAGGAGAAACAGAGGAGAGGGAAGTAAGTTAGGACAGTGGTTCTTAACCCTTTTCAGCGCCCGTGCCCCTTTGCATCTCGAAATTCTCGTACCCACCCCCCATGCAATATGAATACAAGGCAAACATATAAAAAGGATTAGTGATACAAACCGTGCTTTGCTTTCTCATGGTGAATGTACAGTACCATTGCACTGGCTATCATGACTCGTACCTCTAGGTTTAAAGTTTTGTGGCCCAGGTTAGGAATCACTGAGTTAGGAGGAAGGGAGAGAAGTAGAGGGTCTGGGAAGAGAAGTGGGGAAAGGGAGGCGAGGGAAAAAGAGGACAAAGGAAAAGATATAGAGAAGGAGGGGCTGGAAATGAAAGAAAAGGAATAGGAAAGGAAAGAACAATCTGTTTTAGGAATCACATATTTTTTTCTTTTCGTTTTTTTTCTAATTTTTCTCACTTAAATGCCGATATGGAAAACGAACGGAAAGAATAATCTATCTGAGGAATCGATTTTTTTCATTTATTCCTCTCTCCGATATATATTGCCTGTCCCTCTCTCAAGATATAAGAGAATGTACAAGGGTCCTCACGTAACCTGTATCCCCTCTTTTCATTTAGGTTTTAAAAACTGTTAAAGATGGCACTAAAGAAGTCTCACGAAAGGTCTTTATTTTTCTATCCCTCGATGACCAAAACAGTTATGCAGCCTGTGGCAACACGCCACTACTGTAGTGTCCCCTTAACGCACATAGCATTTTTGTAAAATAGAATTACTGTAAGAACCATCGTGCGTGTCCATTATAATAAAATTATTTATTGTAAATATTATTGCCACATAGCAGGATGGCCCTTGTAAGGTAAAAAGTGTCTGAGTATGACATTGTTGTATAAATATAAAAAAAGTAATAAAATATTGATTGTATATAGTTTATGTAATGGCGGAAGGGAAGATCAATAATGAGTCCAAAGGGATTTGGAATTAAATTTAATCCTTCTCTTGAGGACGATTCCTATTTACCAAGATGTGATAACTAACCACATCAGGCCCACACAATTATAGGCCGCATGTCCAGCCGGTGGACAAAATCAGGGCTAAGGTTATTACAAATCATTTACACAACACTACAACAATGAAAAAATATTATATAGACACAAATGTATAAGTATTCAAGAAATTGATTATTGGCATAACAAAACCTTACCCATTTTTTGTAATCAATTTTTTAATGACATGTTCATAGTTGAAAAAATACAACTAGAAATTCTGCATCGTCCATTACAGCTTGAATTCCTTTTAGATAATGTTGCAGGCTTTAGATCTGGAGTAACAGATCTTTGCAGGCACAAAGGGTATGATCAACTGTTCAATTTGTTATCTTTACTATTTCCATCACTCATACTAACCATAATGCAGATATTTTCATCACCTAAAACTTCCTATCAACTCATTCCTAATACATCTGCCTCTACGATGACCTCATCAAAAGCCTATATCACCAATGCCAGTGACAAAGACGTCATTGCTATCAAAAGATCATCACTGACAGTACTGAAACCCTCAGCAACATTGTGATTTTCACCATCCTCTTCAACACTGACACTATCACCCACCGAACCATTTCCACCATGGCTGATACGAGTACGAACACCATTTCACCATTCACAACACCACTATCCCGACAACTATCCATGGTGATATACACAAGCCCGTGAACCACGTACACAACCTCCAGACGGCCATGAAGAGTGGTGGCCAAAAGTTTATTGGTATTAATTGCACATTTGATGAAAGCGTTTATAGTGACTCTGGCTGTTCAGGGGGCTCGTAAGAAGGGTTACATTTCCTCCGCTAGCGCTTTTTGATGCTCTCTGTCTTTATGGCTTCTCTCCAAGTAATTGCTTTCCCCCTTAAACATCCTTTACTTATGTTGTCGCATCATCTCCCCCTCCCCTCTCCCCCCACCCCACCCTCCATCGTCTCTATCCTTTGTGCCTCTTGCCGGATCTATTGGCTTCATTTTCACTTTTCGCGTTTCAGCCCGCGAAAGTGGCGGTTTCGCAGGATCTGAGGACGCGTATGTCTGCTCTCTCTCTCTCTCTCTCTCTCTCGCTCTCTCTCTCTCTCTCTCTCTCTCTCTCTCTCTCTCTCTCTCTCTCTCTCTCTTTCTCTCTCGTTTCCACACTCTTGCTCTCGTTCCCAATTTCTCTCTCTGTCTGTATTTGTCTTTTTCTTTGCCTCTGTTTATGTCACTGTCTGTTTCTGTTTCTGTGTCTCTACCTCTCCCTACTTCTGTTTCTGCTTCTTTCTACATCTCTATGAGTCTGTCTCTATCTGTTTATTTTTCTGTCTGTCTGCTTATCTGATGGTCTGTCTGAAGTCAGTCTGTCTATCTCTCTTTGCCTATCTTTCTTTTTCGCTCTCACTTGTTCTTGTTCTCGCTCTCTTTTACTACCTCTCCCCCTCCCCCTCCCCCCCTCTCTCTCTCTCTCTCTTGTTCTCTCTAACGCTCTCTTTCTACATTATTCCATTTGTCGTATTTCGAGATGGCTCTGTTGTAAAATTTCAGAAGGCTAGGAACGGAAAAGCTTTTATGTCTGAAGTAGTGCTGGTCATCATCTATTAGACAATTGCTTTCTAAGCAACGTTCTCTGATTTTTCTTATAATGATTTCCACAATTTTTCCATGATAGAGGTCAGGCTAATTGACCTGTAGGTTTGTAATTCTCTTATGATTTTTTATAGCATACTAATCATATTCTTATTTCCTGCGAAATTCTTGGAGTAAATTGTCATTTTCAGAACTTAGTTTTAGCATTTCCCGGATCTGACTTAAAGGTTAAAAACTGCAAAGACTTTGTAAATAAATAAATAAATAAATAAATGAATAAATAAATAAGTAAATAAATAAATAAGTAAATGAAAAAAAAATAAATAAGTAAATAAATAAATAAGTAAATAAATAAATAAATAAATAAATAAATAAATAAATAAATAAATAGATAAATAAATAAAAATTACATTTCTTTTCTACTACATGGCTGGACAATTACCCGGACCACCTCAGATCGATCCAGCGTCTATATAACTACATGGTAAGATTGAGAGCACAGCGCTGTATAGCATACCACCTCGAGAGCATAAATGCTACTCTTAGTTAAGACCGTATCTTCATTGTTATTCACTGCCGTCTACTACAGACTCAGATGAAGACATACTTATTACCGCTATAACAAAGACCACTTATCTGAAAATTATTTTTGGAGACTGACCAGACTCTTGCCAAAGATGTAATACGACTTTCGTGTTTCTTTTCATTAGCGCATGATAGCGTCCACTTCATTGTATGAATAACGTCAAATCATTACTTGAGAGGGTATTATCTACATCTATCAAATACGCCATTCATTTAATTTCTCCTCCTACCAACAAGCTCATCTCTGACTACGTGTATTAAAAATGGATAAATAGATAAATAAAGAAATAAATAGATAAATATAAATAGGATCAAAATGGAGTCACAGCTGCCATGGTCGTCCTACATAGAACAGTCAACGTATATTAAATTTCTTTAAAAATAAACTACATAGAATATTCATATGGAAATTAATGAGGCATAGAATATTGCTTGGTTCTTGCACTATATGAATAACGCAAAATCATACTTAAGAGGATATTACATTTATCAAGTACGCGGGTCAATTCTTGCAACAATATCCTTTCTTATTACGTTAAAGTTGTGATGGTTATACTGGATAGAAGAGTCAACGCATGTAAAATTTCTTTTAAGAACAGATTACAAAATATTTTCATTTGTGTAATAATGGCAAATGAAAATAGTGTGGTTCTTGTATTTTCTTTTGACTTATATTATCATACACTACACACACACACACACACACACACACACACACACACACACACACACACACACACACACACACACACACACACACACACACATATATATATATATATATATATATATATGTATATATATAATATATATATATATGTTCATATATATACATATATATGTATATAATATATATATATACATATATATATATTGATGATCTTGTTGTGTAGAGTTTCAACACGTCTAACTATAGACTTGGCTTCAGGAGGTAAGTTTGCTATCGCAGGTCCAAAGGACATGATTCAAACTCAGAAGGGAGAAGAGTAGCGTTTTACTGGAGCTTGACGTTCACTATGATCCTCTCCTTTTACTATATAAGTCTATGTATTCTGACCTTTTGTCTTTGCTTTTGAAAGTGTACATAGTGTACGAAACGTCAAGCTCCAGTAAAACGCTACTCTTCTCCCTTCTGAGTTTGAATCATGTCCTTTGGACCTGCGATAGCAAACTTACCTCCTGAAGCCAAGTCTATAGTTAGACGTATTGAAACTCTACACAAGAAGATCATCAATGCATCAATTGCTATTTTCTTCAATGAAACCTGTCTACAGGAAAACCTGCTGCCGAAATATACAAATATATATATATATATATATATATATATATATATATACATATACATATGTATAATATATATATATATATATATATATATATACATATGTATAATATATATATATATATATATATATACATATATATATATATATATATATATATATATAAGACTGAAGGTGAAAGAAGTAGACGAGGAGTAATGGGAGAATTTCACGCCTTAACGTTTCGACCCGCAGGGTCTTGATCACAAAGCTAACAACTCAAACGTAACAGGATATTTTATACACGGACGGGTCATCTCATGGGACGCTTCGGAGAGCTTGTTATTTTATTTGCGTATTCTTTTATTATTAATAAGCTTGTGGCTTTTGCTAAACATATAAAGCCTTCTTCAAACGTAACAGGATATTTTA
>NC_134777.1:20969635-20977135 GCF_046742065.1 Oratosquilla oratoria | reverse complement strand
ATATCTATGCATACATATGTAATTGTTTATCTGTGTGTATTTACTGTGTATACATGCAGCCATGTATATCTATATATTCATATAGGTGTATATGCACATACATACATTTATGCATAGATATGCATACATGTATATATATATATATATATATATTATATATATATGTATATATATATATATATATATATATATGTATATATATAATCAAAATGAATGATGACTGACTCAATGGATGTTATTTTAATTTTGACAGGCAATTCTCTTCATTCTAATTCCTAACTTCGGTCTATTTTCTCGTCCTCTTTCTCCTGGCCACCATTATATCTGGCCATTCAGTAAAGTTATAGTTGACATAAAGTTTGAATAACAGCAATGAAGTCTTAACAAAATCTGTCGCTCACGGACATCCACTGCTTAGCAAGATCGTTAACCCGTGGACCCTGTAGCCACGTAGGATTTGACAGACATATTTAGTCATAAAAAAATATCGAATTAAATTTTTGCCCTACAATAATGTTCCCTACCTTCAATGGGCACGCCATATAAAGTGTTAAAAGAATATTATGTAATGGCGAATGTCTCCTACGCATGCCACTTCGGTACGATGACGCCTCGCGTCATGGGGCGTGAGAGGGGTATGCGAGGATGCTGGCGTCGGCGTTTTGATTATATAATATAAAATGTATATATGTATATATGTAATATATATACAATATATATATGTATATATGTAATATATATATAGTATATATATGTATATATATAAATATATATATATATATATATATATATATATATATATGTAGTTGTACATGACTTACCCACGGATTCTGTGAACTGGTTTGATCACGTTTTCTGTATTTATTTTTACTGAGAGTAAAGGAGAACACGTAATACATGAGTGACTTAATATTTCATAATGCGAGTAGTGTGGTGCATCGTACATATGGCAGCCGATTCTGCGCGCGATAATTTGACTTGTACTGAAATGGGGAGAACAGGATCTTCATCGTAGTAACATCAAACAAGGATATCGCTCATTCCTAAGCACGACCACACTCCCGAGTGTTATAAACCTCCACAATACAATGACGCTTTGTGTACATTCTAATGTGGCAAGCTCCAGATGACTTATTCCAGGGAGCCGCGTCTTCCGGCCTGTGCAGGGTCTCGATCGTTCAACACCCTCTTCGCTCCAGGTTCACTGTCATCCAAGGACCTTTGTCACAGAAGGGAGGGTGAGGTTGTTACCGTACTGAAGGTGTTAACCTTTTGGAGTCTCACAGTTGGGAAAAGAACAGGAAGAAGAAGCTCCTTGGGAAAAGAATCTTGTACGGCACCGGTGCACCGCTAAGGGGCGGCCGGACCCTCGCTGCCGAGACCCAGGCTCAGCGTGAAATATATTGCGGGTCATAATTCGTCGGCTTTGCTCCCTCTGTAGTACGATAAGGCGACGATTAGATGCGTAAGCAGCGTGTTTCGACCATAGCAAGCACGAGGCTATGGAGGGAGAGGGCGAGAGAGTGGAAGAAGATGTAAGGAGGGTTAGTTTTAGCTCAGAGGAGAGGGTGAAGTGAGGAATGGGTGAAGGTGCAAAGGAAGGCATGCGTATAGTGAGAATAAAGAGGTGGAGACAGACATGAGCACGATAGGTAGATAGACAAGAGGGGTTATGCATCTAGGTCATCATGCTTTGCTAAGCTCGAAGTATGTGTAGTGTTGATAGTTGGGAAGGTAGGAAACGAGTATTGGTGTTTGTTAGCGGTGGTGGGTATTTGAAGGGGATAGTCAAAGAGTTTCAACACAGAGTGACAAATTGGAATGATAAAGTAACTGGAAGTGAAAGTTAGGATTATGGTTACTGTCAGTATTATAATGGCATGATATTTTTTCTCTGTTTCTTTTCATTCGTCTTTTTTATGTTTACTTTTTCTTGCTTTACCCATTTCTTCATCTAATAAAAATGTGAAAAATACATGAGAATTGATAAAGTGAAAACAACGAAAGTGCAATGAAAGAGGAAAGATTAAGATATGGGGAAAATGGAAAATATAGGGACTACGTTTTAAGCATTTTATTGAGTAATCGCAGATTAATTTGAGAAATACACGTGAAAAGACACACGCACACACGCATGCACGTCCACAAACACGCACGCACGTACACACACACACACACACACACACACACACACACACACACACACACACACACACACACACACACACACACACACACACACACACACACACACACACACACACACACACACACACACACACACACACACACACACACACACACACGCACACACACACACACACACACACACACACACACACACACACACACACACACACACACACACACACACACGCACACACACTCGCACTCACGCACTCACACATTCGCAGACTCACGCATTCACCCACTCATATACCCACATACTCACACACTCACTCACACATTCGCACACGCACACACACACATTCATTCATACACTCACACAGACTCACTCACACATTCACATACACTCACACTCATACTCGCATTCACTCTCTCTCACACACACACACACACACACACACACACACACACACACACACACACACACACACACACACACACACACACACACACACACACACACACACACACACACACACACACACACACACACACACACACACACACACACACACACACACACACACACACACACACACACACACACACAAACACCTTTTGAAAGATTATTTATTGACGTCGTGGTTATCAAAGTTGTTTCTATTTATACCGTAAATCAAGGTACTAAAAACTAAGTTTAGTACTAAAGGTACTAAAAACTAAGTCCTTGTAGCATTATAAACAAAAGCGTCGTGTTGATACTTTACCTTCCTGCATGGAGTCCATCACCATTACTCCTTTCATGAAGGTCAAAAGCCACAAATGTGGGGGAAATGTCATACAGTAGAATATCTTGATGTTGACTTAGTTTTAGTGGATTGTGTGTATGCGACTTGTTATTTCTTCCGTGATGGTTATACTAAGAGAGGGAGAGTAGACAGGCAGGGGGGAAGCTTAGTCTGTACAAATGGGACACAGACATTCCTTTGGTCCTATTTCTGGAGATCACCGGATGGGGTCTTTCGCTATGCTTTGTGTCTTGTTTATTCTGTCTTCAGCAATATTTTATTTCTCTCGAGGAAAACAAATACATACATATACCAAGGGCATTTTCCCCCCTTACAAGGGAGGCAGCCAAAGTCAAAAGGTATAATTCCACTCCCACCTATTTCCTCTCCATTCCCATTCACCACCTTTACATCGAGAAAAATAATTCTCGATTAATGTCTGTGAGATTCACATCATCACGGAGTATGTCATGTATTTTTCTGGCAGCTCCAAGAGTTTTCATTTAGTTGAACGGAATTCCTCCTGTGGTCAGAGCGTTAAGGAGATGTTCAAGGTAAAGATGGTATCGGTGCACACCATGCGTGAAGCATTGTGATGCCATGTACGAAGGAAATTGGAATACTATTGTCTGACATAAGCATTTGACTGAATGTTTACGGAAAACATCGAACCCCTATGTTATTTGTTTTGTTTATTTACATCTTCATCTATTTTGTTAATTTACCTATTTCCTTACTATTTTTGTACTAGTGTCAGATATCATAACGATGTCTGCCTGATTACCCATTTTACTTAAGACTGTAAAACCGAATTCTTGTGGTGTTAGGTGATTGCATCATATGAACACTTCAGTTTGGGTACGGAGAATCCATATTTTCAGTTGCATTTTGACGTATGTAACCCTAGTTGTCTTGCAAGTGCGTCCTCAAGAAGATTCGATTAAGGTGCATCAGTCTGTGGTTATTTTGAAGACGACAGATTCCTGAATGAAGTTGTATGTAAGGTTTAAACCATTTTGTATGCTTTATGAACAACCTGAACCGGACTTTTTTTTTTTTTGTGAAAGGGTGGGTGAGGTTGTGGGAGTTGGGTTCATTAATTTTTCTTATAAGACAGGTTGAGTTGCTTCTATGTAATGAAAGGGACACTGTTTTAATACACTATCAACTTTATCGTCAAATGTAATAGGAATATACTCATGTTTTTCTTATCTAAATGCACTCACAGTTAATAACGAACTGTTCAATTGTCCGTTATGGCACGTACAAGAGCACTACATCACATTAAAATTAATCATTAAACGAAATATAATCAAACTTTAAGTATACTTTCCCCATATGAAAACTAAAAATTTATTCAATTCTGATCAGATATCAAACATAATATTTATGTTCGGTTAGTGCCGCGTTTCATTTAATAGCAGATAGAATAATATTGCCTATTCATACCAAACAGGTGCTTTCAAGTCTAATTCAAATAAGGATTTCGTCATTTTTATGAATTGGAATAGCATAAGTAAATATATGCCAAGTTTAAAAGAGCATGAAATGGAGCATAGGCAATCTGCGAGTACGTTACTTATATCAATGGATAGAACTTTATGGACAAATCAGGCCTCAGGTAATCTATTGTATTTTACTGTCGACCACATGACGATCTGGAACAGGCGAAGTAAAACACTCATCACATACATACATACATACATACATACATACATACATACATACATACATACATACATACATACATACATACACATACATACATACATACATACATACATACATACATACATACATACATACATACATACACATACATACATACATACATACATACATACATACATACATACATACATACATACATACATACATACATACATACATACATACATACATACATACATACATACACATACATACATACATACATACATTACATACATACATACATACATACATACATACATACATACATACATACATACACACATACATACATACATACATACACACATACATACATACATACATACATACATACATACATACATACATACATACATACATACATACATACATACATACATACATACATACATACATACATACATACATACATACATACATACATACATACATACGTACATACATACATACATACATACGTACGTACATACATACTCGTACATACATACATACATACATACATACATACATACATACATACATACATACATACATACATACATACATACATACATACATACATACATACATACATACATAACACACATACATACATACTCGCACATACATATATACATACATACATACATACATACATACATACATACATACATACATACATACATACATACATACATACATACATACATACATTCATACATACATACATACATACATACATACATACATACATACATACAACATTCATAAATACATACATACATACATATACACATGCATACAAGCATACATGCATAGACACATTACATAGTCATGTACATACATATATACAAAAACGCTGTATAAATTCCACATTTTGAGAAGAGAAACACTGTTGAAATGTGATCCGTACATAACTACCATTGTCTGTGGTCCTCTTCAACGTGAAAAGACCCACAGACATTGGTCGTAATGTACGGATCACATTTCAATAGTGTTTCTCTTCTCAAAATGTGGAGTTTATGATTTATCAAACGAATGTTATAGGATAAATTCGCTTCGACACACACACACACACACACACACACACACACACACACACACACACACACACACACACACACACACACACAGACACACAGACACACAGACACACAGACACACACACACACACACACACACACACACACACACACACACACACACACACACACACACACACACACACACACACACACACACACACACACACACAAGCCCTTTATTTCCGCCCAGGTTCCATTTGACGCTCCATGGGATGTGGTCAATGAATCTAGGAGTCGGCGACACGTACGGCAAACAAAAGGTAACGCTGTCAGCTTCCCTGAACACAGGACCCTAAGTGGGGAATTGTTTGTCTCTGTTATGGAGTTTGAGTAGCTGAAGGAACGCGTCCCAAAGAGTTTCTTTACTATAGAAATTTTTAGTGTTCCTCTTCCACGTAAAGGATATGAGTGACATATAGTGAGCAAGCAAGCGAAGTAGTACAAACATATATCAGGGAAAAATACAAGCAAACACATACACACACACACACACACACACATACACACACACACACACACACACACACACACACACACACACACACACACACACACACGCATGCACACATACACACGCATGTGCGCACGCGCGCACGCACACACATACACACACACACACACACACACACACACACACACACACACACACACACACACACACACACACACACACACACACACACACACGCACGCACACACTCACTCACACTCGATGGCGCAGTGGTTAGAGTTCCCGACCGCCACTACGGCGGTCCGGGTTCGAATCCCGCCCAGGGCTGAAATAGTTTTTTTGTATCGCTACGCTGTAAGTCATTACTTCAACTCTTCTGGACGGAGAGTTGGGTGTGTGCGTGTAAGGTTAAAGCATTACCCATAGATCGGTCATATATGAGCTCTGAGCTCTCTTTCGGGAGGGACATAGCTGTCGATCACGAATCCAACACGTAATCCAAGACCATGGTGAATCACACACACACACAAGCATACAGAAACACACACATACATGTAAGCATGTACAGTATATTCACATGCACGCATATGTACACAAACACATACACATGCACCTAAACATACACATACACATGCACATATACATACACATGTTTGAGCTTGGTTACATAAACAAAAATGTAAAATGCCGTAATCTGTTTTTCAATTGTATAATGGCTGACAGGTTTCACTACTGGTTTTATCTGTACCAGAGGCCGCAGAAAAATAATAGTTCCTATACAAACGATACAGCTCGTTCTTGAGATATTTGTTTATGGTTATACATATATTTCTTTTAGATTTAGTGAAAATAATTAAAAGATTTTGTGCAAAATCCTGAACATGACAAATGTTTTGCATCAGTGTTGAAAAATGTATTGTTTGGTATTAGAGTAATAAGTTTCGTAATCACTACAGAAATTCAATTGCATAATCTTTTTAATGTACACTAAAACTTACAAACTTTAACAAAGAAAAGATCATGGCCAACTTCTTCCTTGCCAAAGTTTAAAACATAGACTCGCTACCTCAATGTTTCATTTTTTTTTTTTTTTTTTTTTTTTACTAATAGTATCCCAAATATTTATGACCACACATATTGCTCGGGACGTGTTAATGAAATTGGTTGGGATGAATTTTTGTGAAATATTACATAATGTGTGGAATTCTATAATAATATACCATCCGCCACTGTGTTCGTTAGACATGAAGACCTCGTGTCCGGTGAGGTCGGGGGTCCACCTCGGAAGTTGTTCTCACTGGGAGGTCAAAATGGGCCATCTCACGCCACCATGGATATCGTGAGTGATGGAGAACGG
>NC_134777.1:20944635-20952135 GCF_046742065.1 Oratosquilla oratoria | reverse complement strand
CAGATAAAGGGAAGGTAACATGCGGTGTTGATAAAAGGAGGTGTATTTTGGTCCAACCCTTTCGCCACGGTGAGGTACTCTACATATTTCATTCTGGCTAATGCCTAAGGGATGTTCCCGGAACGAGTGGGTTTAGATTATCTCGACTGACTCCTTTGCTACTGTTAGGTTGGTTTGGGTTGGGTTAGGTTGGGTTGGGTTAGGTTGGGTTGGGTTAGGTTGGGTGGGGTTGGTTGGGTTAGGTTGGGTTGGGTTGGGTTGAGCTGGGTTGGGTTGAGCTGGGTTGGGTTGAGCTGGGTTGGGTTGGGTTGGGTTGGGTTGGGTTAGATTATGTTATGTTATGTTATGTTATGTTATGTTAGGTTAGGTTAGGTTAGGTTAGGTTAGGTTAGGTTAGGTTAGGTTAGGTTAGGTTAGGTTAAGTTCGGTTGAGTTAGGTTCGCTTTACAGATGGGGCCTGATGATCATTCAGGACATTGCAATTGGACATAGTGGAGATAAATGAAAGAACGGCCAGAAGACTAACCGGCGAGAAATAATGGCCTCAAGTTGTCAAGACGTAGAATTAACCTGGAAATAGGCAGAAATATAGAAATATTTTCTCAAACTACGTCGTCAATGAGTGGAATGAGCTTGCAGCTAATGCAGCTGAATATTATATAACAGTCCAAAGGTAATCTCTTGGGTAAACTTTTTATATTTTTTTCCGACCTGGCTGTGGACTGTGATGATGAAGGTTAACTCTTTCTTTCAGTTTTATCTCTCTTTGTTTTCGAGTAATTTCATATAACAAAAGGAGATCTTAAGAAAATTTTAGCGTATCTAAGAACATAAATACATAAGAATGGAGAAGACCGCAAGAGACCATAAGACCTACACTAGGCAGTTCCCTGTCGCTTACCACCTCTCATTCCTATCCATAAAGATATCTAGTCTTTTCTTAAGCAACCAATTGTTTCAACGTTCACTACATGGTTACCAAGTCTATTCCAATCATTAACCACCCTGTTAGTAAACCAGTTCTTGACTAGATTTGACTATCTAGATTCGACCATTCATAAGAACATAAGACCATAAGAATGAGGGAGACTGCAAGAGGCCATAAGGCCTACACAAGGCAGCTCCATATCCATCACCACCTGTCATTCCCATCCATAAAGTTGTCTAACCGTTTCTTAAAACAACTGATAGTTTCAGCGCTCACTACATGGTTAGTAAGTCTATTCCATTCGTTGACCACCCAATTAGTAAACCAATTCCTGCCTATTTCCTTCTTAAATCTAAATTCATCCATTCTGTACGACTTTGGTGTATATTCTAGCTGCCACCAGGTGATTTCATTCATCTGAGACCGGTTCTCAACACGTTTTTTCATGTATTCAACACTTACGAGTATGTATTGCTGTTATGTAGCCCCCATGAGACCACTTCATCACTAAAGTTAATCACTGTGCATCCGCTAACAACCACTAGTTTCCAAATTGTGGTCCCACTTTTGAAGCTCTATCCCCCCCCCAGGGGGTTACGGACCCTAGGTTCAGAACCACTGATCTAAGAGAACCCCTTCTCTCCGTGGGAGTGAAAAGGTTAGAGGAATCCAAGATAACCTATAGAGATTACATAGTAGTTGAAACAGATGGCGCCGGATCAGCAGATAGAGGTGGTGGACCGGATGGAACTTGAGGGTCGAGTGGTGTCAGATGGTTGTGTCTTAGTAGTACATGTGGATCAGATATGGTACACCAGGACGAGAGGGGAGGATGTAAATCCCCCTGTGCTACCCTCGTATAGGGGTACTGGCTGTATGTTTTATGCCGTTGATGTTTTGGGAAATTAAAAGTCACAAAAGAAAAAAAAAATACAATTCCCTTGTTTTCTATTATACCACTTAAGTCTATCCTTTACTATCTATATGACTTCATCTCTTTAGCGCTATAGTCATCATGGATAGAAGCGCTGGTTATTGCTGACAAAATACTCTCCCCCTTCCCTCATGCTCCGGTAGTTAGTCATCCGATTCTATTTCCGACTGACTTTTGCGTAGAAGGTAACCTCACACACTCTAAGAGCATTTCGTCAACCAGTGCCTCTGTAATTGGGGACAATATTTCACAGAAGAGTTGAAGTCACGCAGGTAGTAAGACAGAGATTTAAGGGGCCAGCAGAAATGAGCGACAATAGAATATAAAAAAAGCTTAGCATTCTTCTATGAGTACATATTATCATACTTGAGACGTATAATAATGCTTCGTAGCTTTAATCATTAGGGGTGTCATTGAAGTTCTAAGAATATTGACTGTATGGAATTTATGGGGTTCCACGCTGTGAGAATTGTTGCTTTGATTAACCATTCAACTCAGCCCCTTTGTGCCGCACGGTTTTATTTGAGTAACGGGAGACTGAAGGTGAAAACATCAACAAAACGAGGAGCAACGAAGCAGAAAGCAGAGAAGAAAAAGTAGAATTAAAAATATACAAAAAACAAACGGAACGATAAGCCATTGGAGGAAGAAATGGTAATTAGACAGAGCACATAAAGAACATATATTTTATGTCAGACAAGTTGTTGGTCAAAGGAACTGGTACATTCAGTTTCTTTCACTCCTCTCGCCTCCTTTTACCACTTTTACATCTTTCAAAGCTCCATTGAAGCCAGCAGTTAATCTTGCTTCTTTCTACTATTTTCCTCCTTTCACTTGTTATCCCATCCATCTCGGGTGCCTTTCCTACCTTCAGCATTTTTAGTGTCTTACGTTCTCCCTCACCACCCATCTCCTGACTCCCAACCTCTCTCACCTCCTTAAATCTTATTCCTTTTAGATTTTTTTTTTTTATTATCTATATTAGGCAGAGAAATTATCCTTCCCATATCAGTTCCTGGGACCAAAGATGGGCACCCACCTCTAGTGTTTCTGTGTGATTGAGGTCGAAGAGAATCATCTTACCTCCACTTATCCTCGAATTTCGTTAACACCCACGACTCGTTTTTAACCTTCATTTTCATCTTCGTCTTCCTTACTCTTTTAACCACGTACCCGATTTTTTTTTTACTTAAATAATGATTTATTTTCATTTTTATTTTATTTTTCATTTTTTCACAAAACCATCGTTTTCCTAGTCCTCATATGTCTCTTGACATTACTTTTTTTCATTTTCATCCCTGTATTTCTTGTAGCTCCTTCTTATTCTTTACTCTTTCTTTTCATTTCATCCCACAACTAATTCTTTTTTGACTCTCTCTCTCTCTCTCTCTCTCTCTCTCTCTCTCTCTCTCTCTCTCTCTCTCTCTCTCTCACACACACACACACACACACACACACACACACACACACACACACACACACACACACACACACACACACACGCACACACACACACACACACACACACACACACACACACACACACACACACACACACGCACACACACACACACGTACACGCGTGTACGCGTGCGCGCGCGAGCTTACGCACACCGATCAGAGTTCCATTCTCACCCAGGGATGAAAATTTCAGCTTCGCTGTATTGCGAGTCGGCTCTCCAACTCTGGTGGGCAAGGGGTTTTGTGTGTTTGTGTGTGTGTGTGTGTGTGTGTGTGTGTGTGTGTGTGTGTGTGTGTGTGTGTGTGTGTGTGTGTGTGTGTGTGTGTGTGTGTGTGTGTGTGTGTGTGCGTGTGTGTGAATTCACAACATTACCTTCAGATCGGACCGTATTCTGTATGTTGATTACGAGTCCAACAAATGATCCAAGAACGTAATGAATCTATCTCTCTCTCTCTCTCTCTCTCTCTCTCTCTCTCTCTCACACACACACACACACACACACACACACACACACACACACACACACACACACACACACACACACACACACACACACACACACACACACACACACACACACACACACACACACACACACACACATACACACACACACACATACACACACACAAACTCAGATCTGTAGGATCGTAGTTTTTCTGTAGGGCTGTAAGTTTCTAGTCATTTCGATCAATCATTCAGTTGTTCAATCAATCCGTTGCCTCAGGAGTCCCACAGCTTCAGAGTACGCGGTAACATAACCTCAATGAGGATATGTTATGTTGCTGGCTCGATAGAGTAAAAGTAGAGCAGTGTAGGATGAGGTGTTTATTGTCTTCTCTGTGGTGATTGCGTCTATGGCATTTTGAGTCTGTGGCCGGGTTACTTTTGTGTTGTTATTTGTTGCTACCTCCTCAGTGCTGGGTGGAGACCTGAGCGTAGTCGGCCAGTGTGATTCTTGCCTCTCGTAGGAATAATTTCTGAGTAGGACTAGTGTCTTGGGGATTTTGGAGTAGTCTTAGGGGTTGGTCTTGAAACTCAACTTGTTTTGGTATCTTGGCGAGAATGCGTTTTTTGTGTGGAGACTTTCTTGGGTACTGGTGAAAGGCTGTTGTAGATATTAGTGCCTCCTCTTACTTGTCTTAGTGCTTTGTTTTGTATGATTTTTAGGATGTCCTGTGTTCGTTTTCTAGTTGGGGAACTATGCTGGGCTGGCATGTTTAATTGCTTCTCTGATTAGTTGTTTGCAAACTATAATTAGGGTTCTTTCATGTTGGCTAGATCCTGTGTTTACTACTGATCTTAGTTGTTTCAATATGTTATTTATTTCTACAATGAGGTCATTCATGTATTGTAGGGTTTAAGGGACATGTGTAGGTTAAATGTGAAGTCTACAATTTTGTTTTTTCTTCAGTGATGGTACTGAAAGATACCCTCGAAGGTATTACGAATGGAGACCAACTGTTAAAAGACCTGTAGGAAGACCGCGAATAAGGTGCAGGACAAACATAGAGAGGGCCATCGAGAAGAGAGATACCACCATGGAAGAATTTGAGAGAACAAAAGCATGCGAAGACAGGCAGAAACCAATGGACAAGATTGCTCTGGCGCAATAACTGACAGACTGTGGCAGTCTAACAGAAGGGTGAGCAAGTAAAGATGGTACTGGCCGTTTAATTTTACTATCTTAATGTTTCTTTGATTCATTGATGTCTGGAGAAGTAATGTCACGGATTATTTCTTAGGTGAATATACCATTCTTTTTTTTAAGTCAACCACAGATCTAGTTGGTCTAGTTATCACGTGTTTTTAGATGGTGTTCTATAGCTGCTGTGTTCTTCTTGTGTTCTCTGAAACCTGAGGTGACAATTCTTATTGTTAATACAACCAGTGACGCAACAAAAATAAATATATATATATATTTCATTGACTGGCTGAATTTATTAGTATATTACAATTGTAAGGCATGGATTTGATCATGATTAGTCTACACAATCCATTGCTTTAAATTAGTTGAGGTAGATAAGGTAAGATTAAACATGAATATCTTTAGTAAATCTGCCTAAGGAGAGGATCAAATAGGTTTGTTTTTATCAGGTTAATCTAGATAGAATTAGAAACAGTT
This sequence comes from Oratosquilla oratoria, assembly GCF_046742065.1. Lineage (NCBI taxonomy): Eukaryota > Metazoa > Arthropoda > Malacostraca > Stomatopoda > Squillidae > Oratosquilla > Oratosquilla oratoria. Next base: position 20,946,686 of record NC_134777.1, on the reverse strand, counting down.
TGATTTAAGCAACTACGAAAACAATAACACATCGGGTAAAAGTACATGGAAGTACATAATAATCCAGTCGTGGATTTTGTCATGATTTTTTGTTGGAGAAAAGACGCCGGATTAAACAGGGGCTTGAGTGTGTTTATGTTCTGGCTAGAAACTATCATATAACTGGATATAACAGATTGATGCCTGTTATAGTGTAATCTACAGATAACACATCGACACTAAACAAGACGATTCCCTTTCTCCTTTACCTCAGCCATTTTCTTCCTGAGTTTCTCCGTTTCCTTTTCATATCCGCACTGACATATTAATTCCTCGTCTCTTCTTTCTCTTTCGTCTTTCCTCCTCCTCCTCCTCCTCCTCCTCCACCTCCTCCTCCTTTCCCTCCTCCTTGTTGTTCCATTTCCAATTCCATCTTCATCTAAGTTTGTTTTCTCTGTGTATTTCTCCGTCTCCTTTTTGCTTCCTCTGTTCCACTCCCTCTGTTTCTCTTTCCTATATTTCGACCCTCTGCCAGATATACAATTCGTTGTGTTCTCTTTTCATTGTGCCTTTGCAGTCTACCTTCATCCTTCATACCCCCAAATAACCAGAGCAGGGCGCGTTCCTAGGTGCGTTCCCAGGCGAGTTACTCGGTGCGTTTCGCTTTAGTTTGGCCGCGGTTAGCTTTTCCAAACTATTAAAGTAATATAGGTGCCGGTATAGTATGTGACCTACCTTTTGGATGTGGCCTACGAAATTTTTCTTTGGTATAGTATATGGCCTACTGGACTTTTATTTCGGTATGAACCTGTCTCACTTAAGCTTTATTATTTTGGGAGCGCTAACCACGGCCAAACTAAAGCGGAACACACCGAGGAACGCACCTAGGAACGCACCTAGGAACGCACCTAGGAACACACCGAAGAACGCGTCCAGCTCTGCAAATAACCTCTGAATTAACATACCCTAACTAGACTCGACCTGACTTCTAAGATAACTTTATCTAGAGACCAGCTGTGGTCCTCTAAAAGGGACGTCAATGAGAAGCATCTCCCTACCGTCCGTCTTCAAACCTGTTAACGCTCTTATATTCATCTGGAGGTGCAGCCCCGATGGACTGACACTCGGTGACCGGAATGATTTTAAAATCTTAGTTTATTGATTTTGTATTTTCCTCACTTTTTCACGTAAGAAGAGCTGACAACCAGCAAATGCTACCCTCTTCCTACTTTAGTAGGGCAGTCCCATAGAGTTCCACACCATTACAAAGGAGGAGAATGCCGACAGGAGACCTTTTGGTCCATAACAGATAGACATATTTGAAGGCCAGAAGACCATCGCCAGCCATTATGGGGTTGAGGGGTTTCCAGTCCGTAAAACTCAAGTTGACAGTAACTATTAGTGAAATTTTATCTAACTAGTTCTGATTTTGACTAAACTTAACTAACCTAATCTAACCTAACCTAACCCGAATCAACCCAATCAACCTGATTCAGACAAATCTACCTTAATCTAACCTGACTTTATTTATTTATTTATTTTATTTATTTTTTTTTTTTTTTTTTTTTTAGATTGTAATCTGTCTATCGCTAGGTTATTCTGCTCGTCCAACGGAAACCTCAAGCGTCAGAGGCTCGAACCTGGATTCTCTCACCTTACATAACCCTACCTAACCTAATTTAACTAACCTTGCATTATAAATAATCTTCCAACTCGACCAATACTCGTACATATATCAACCTAAATTAGTACACTCCATCACTCATAATTAACCCTAACCTACTTGAGCCTTTAAAGAGTTGGTGTGTTTAGAACCAGCTGAGGTTCTCCAACCAGCTGAGGAAGTCCTAACACATGACCTCCTGTCCTTGCACTTGTTTTATTCTGGCTAACGCCATTTTTTACTTCAGCCATGTGATGTCCCTTCAGGACTAGATCGATAGCACACTTTTATACACTCAAGTTCCAATCACATGGTTTGAGATATAGTTTGGCTCAATTAATGTTCCCATCAACACAAGTGTAGATGGCTCGGAACGGGACAAATTATTTTATAGTGGATTGATATTTAT
>NC_134777.1:20937135-20939635 GCF_046742065.1 Oratosquilla oratoria | reverse complement strand
CCCAACCTTGTGCTTCATACCCGCACCCCATTTGCATTTTCTAATCCCATCACTGTCCTACAAAACCCCGTCCCGCATTTGGCCCTGCCTCACCCCAGCAGGGCCAAAAAGACGCCCCAGAAGTTCAGCCGAGCGCGGGGAGCTTCGCATGTGCACAAAGACGCACGTAAGCACGAACAGTAATCGTATAGTCACATCAGGAGACCAAGACGAAGTAGACGGCAATAAAAGATTTATTGGAGAGCCAAAAGGATGGAGGAGGAGGAGGAGGAGGAGGTGGTGGAGGAGGAAAAAAGAATGACCAGGGGAGATGAAGAGAAGGGGCAAGAGTTAGCGCGAAGAGAAAAGCGTGACGGGAAAAAAGAAATAAGGAGAAAGAGAAGGAGGATAAGTAGGAAAGCTAAAAGAGGGAGAAAGAAGAAAGAGGGAGATAAGAACAGTGAAGAGATGGAAGGAAGACGATGGAAAGGGTGAGTAAAAGGAAGAGAAAAGGAAATGGAGAGGGGAAGGAGAGAAAGAAGAGAATGGGGGAAATGAAGTGACAGAGTGATTTTATAGAAGAAAGGTAAGGGATGGGAGTGCAGACTTGGTGAAGAAATCTTTGTGGCTTAAAGAGGCTGTGGCCGGGAAGGCGCGCGTAAAGACGGTGGCGCTTTAGTGGTATCGTTAAGGGGTAAAGGAGGATGCGATGGTGCTGCTGCAGGTCATGGTCATGGTCATGGTCATGGTAATAGTGACCTGTAACGATGCCATGAACTGAAACGAGGATAGTGTTGGTGGGAGGAAGGTTTCAAGGACCTTTGCGACCGATGCTGCAGAAGTAGCAGATGGAGCTGCAAGGGAAAGCATCATCAACATGATCCACGGCAGCAACAAGAACACAGTGAGGAGGAAGAGATCGACTGGGAAGTGAGGACTGCATCCCCAATGTCTTATTAAGGGTGACATTCTGAATCCGAACTTGTTCAAATGTGTATGTGAAATCGACAACGGGAGCTTCTACGGACCCCCGGCCGGTGGCGGCCCCTCAACAATGGAGAATCGGGATCTGGTCGATACGAAGAGAATGTATGCAAACGCGCGTCCAGTGCGTATGCGATAGGTGAGGTGAGACCGTGCTGCGCATGTAGGCAGAGAGGAGTTCAAAGTAATAGAACATTATCGTCTGAAGACGAATGAACTAGTGCATGTATTCTTAAAAAACAAACGTTCAAATACGCTGTATACAAATACGCACGGAACACAACATGTAAATAATCAGCATAAAAGGTGGAACTTTAAATATCAAATGAAAATGTATACATTTTGATAACAAAAGAAGATCGATATGCAAACAAAAAGGATGACATGAGATGAGCTGAGTGTATAATCAATAAGAATATATACGCATATCATGCAAAGGGAGACAACATGAGTAATCATGAAAATAAGAAGTATACAAGTGTTGTCAATAATGTTTTATTGATAAACATGTGGGAATAGGTCATCTAGTTTCAGTGAACGATCATAGACATAGACATACATATATACATACCTACGTGCAAATGTACACAAATATATACATACATACATACGTACACATTTACACGAATATATGCATACATACATACATATTTACGCGAATATATACATGCATGCCTACATACATATATACATACATACACACACACACACACACACACACACACACACACACACACACACACACACATACACACACACACACACACATATATATATATATATATATATGTATATATATATATATATATATATATGCGTAAATAACCACTAGGAAAAAGTAAACTAACGAAGCAGAGCGCTTTCGTGTAATTACATCTTCAGTGCAGATACAAAGAAGGAATTATAAGATGAAGAAACAAGGTACAGAATATATGACATAGTGAAGAGGGCATTCGGAGAGGTAGTGGAAGAAGTACACGTGACGGACGTATGGGCCGTCCTGGTAGCCAACAAGTATGGGACGTTTGGGCCGTCCTGGTAACCAACAAGTATGGGACAACTGCTCATAATTTATATTACAATTCAAACAATTTTGAAATTTCATGAGAAATAAAACTATCTAATTTGTACAAACCTTGATGAAGATTAACATTTATCCCCTTACTAGATTTGATCAAACTGCATTCAATTAAATTTCTTTCTGTTATGTTGTTGTTGTATGTGATGACTTTAGCGTTATCCCAGTCAACTGGGTGGTTAAAATGGTTCATGTGGTTGAATATACCGCTAGATTGGTTTCCCTCTCTAACGTATTTCTTATGTTGATTAATTCGTGTTGTGAGTGCTTTAGCAGTCTGACCAACATAAAACTGATTACATGATTTGCAAGGTATTTTGTACACACACCCTTTATTACTATTGACAGAATTATTTATGAGCATTTGTCTTACAGTGTTCTTGTTATTGAAAACTACATTAATGTTAAATTTACGTAACATATTTGGAATATTTTGCAGGTTCTCTTGGTACGGTAAAA
>NC_134777.1:20929635-20932135 GCF_046742065.1 Oratosquilla oratoria | reverse complement strand
AATACACACAAAAACATACGCACACACGCATACACACACACAAACACACACACACATACACATTCACTCACACACACACACACACACACACACACACACACACACACACACACACACACACACACACACACACACACACACACACACACACACACACACACACACACATTCACTAACACACACACACACATAATACACAAACACATATGTGCATATATACGTATCCTCATATACAGTATACGTACATATATACACATATATATATATATATATACATATATATATATATATATATATATACATAGATATATACACTAGTATATACATTAATCACGACCCAGCCACACTTTACTCATTGCAGTGATTTATTTCTATTTTTATTTTTTTTCAAATAATCAAATCCGTTAGAGAGGTATGATACAATTCGGGGCTCTTGATATCAAGAGTAACGCCTACTTCCAATTGTGACGTTCAGATCATAAAGGAACCGTAACTATATATGAACTTATGGCCTAGCTTGGAAGCTACCGCAATCTGCCGTCAGATATAGTTCGTTTTACACGGTTTCTAATGTTACCACCGAGGTACAGTAGCGTATGAATCAGGTTTGTATTCGCTTAGCCGTTGTAACAATTAAGGAACAAATCAGCAATATATATATATATATATATATATATATATATATATATATATATATATATATATATATATGTATATATAAATATATATATATATGTATATCTAAATATATATGTATATATGTATATATATATATATATATATATATATATATATATACATATATATATATAGAAGAAGCAAAACATTTATTACAATGACAGCTTGTCGGATGTCTCGTCATAATAAAGATTCAGTGAAATTAGAATAGAGATTGAGCTTGTCTAGTGCCATCGAGGAAGTACCAGGTCGTAGTCCAGGTCGTTCCTTTTGAACGGTCTGGCTGGCTCAAAGCTATCGTTTTTGCTTTGTAATAAGCATTCGCTAAGGCAAAGGTTCTAGTCGTTGCCAAGGAAACAAAAATGATAAGATATATGTTGAAATTCATGGGAAAGGATATATAAATGGTATACACTATAATTACTAGCAAAAAATAATTTGAGACTGGTGTAATGATATAAGAAAGAACAGGAAGTTGTGTTAAATTTACCTGAAATAAACTACGAGCACGTTGTGCTGTTTCTAAACGCGTAGCCCATAAGAACACTACAAAACCAATCAAATGATTGTAGTGGTTATATGGATGACCAAAACCACAAACGGAAATGAAAACGAAATATATAAATAACAATTATCGGACACTAAAACACATAAACCCTAGCAGACCAGAAGTGTACTAGACTAGTGCTACCTCTAGTAGACAGACACGGAGAGATACAAGACTTGCAGGGAAACAAGTACGTAGGGATACAGACAGACAAAAACCTAAGAAGTGGTTCAGGTAGACGGTTTGTGGTGGTGGTGGTGGGGGGGAGAGGTAGGGGGAGGAGGGGGAAGCAGACATCTTAGCAAACAAACATCTAAAGGACTATAACGTCTTGCCGACAGAGGAGGGACTACCCAACAGACAGAGCATACAAACATTGGAACTGGGTGAAGAGGGAGACAGACTTAGAGATATATTAAGGTAAAGATGAAAAAGAAGATACAATACCAAAAACAAATACAACAAGAACAGCAATAACAACAACAACAACAACAACAACAACAACAACAACAACAACAACGACGACGACGACGACGACGACGACGACGACGACGACGACAGCAATAATAATAATGATATTTAATAATGAACCAAAAAGGAACCTTTTTGGCTACCTCCCTTGTAAGGAGGAAAAAGCCTTGATATATGTATGTATCTAATAATGATACAATATTAATAATATTAATAATTATAGTAATAATAACTGATAATAGTGATAATGATGATGATCATGATGATGGTAATAATGATGATAATGATAATAATAATGATAATAATAATAATAATATTTATTATCATCATCATCATCATCATCATCATTATTATTATTATTATTATTATTATTATTATTATTATTATTATTATTATTATTATTATTATTATTATTATTATTATTATTATTATTATTATTATAAAAACATCAACAAACTTCTATCATCCTAAGGTGGGTAGTACAGGCACATGAAGACAAAGTGCATGTAAGTAGATTCGTAAAATGAGAGATGGATAAATGTAACCCAGAAAAATGAAAATAAAGAAAATAGAAATTGGATAAGAACTGTTAGAAAATGGAGCCAAAGATAGTACAACATTAAAGTGGACATATGTACATATAGACAAGTAGGTAATCTAATGAAGACACATATATGAATATAAGCATATGAAAATATTTAGTCTTTACTTTATGCGTATACATATACATACACAAGCAGATGGACAAATACTGTCAAGCAGAGATGCCCAGGTAAGTATTTTCATTAAAACTTCATTTTCTTT
>NC_134777.1:20922135-20924635 GCF_046742065.1 Oratosquilla oratoria | reverse complement strand
TCGAGCGAATAGAATTGATGTTTCCATTTCAAATAAAGAGATAAACAATACATGATAAAAAGAGTGCAAAGAGAAACAGAAGTATTTTAAATAAACGATGAAACGAAAGGATTTATAACATAAAAGTCATGACCATGAAAAATTGATATAATTTTTTTTAACAAAATTCTAAGAATACATCACTGGTATGCATACATATAAAGTAGAATTTTATCATCAAGAATGGTATGTAGTCCAGTTTTCTAAAGTAATTCGCACATATTTTAATAAGTATTGCCAGTACATGATATGAGGTATGAACGTATGGACCAAATAATGATTTGTAAATGAAGCAACAAAGAGTTTAATTTAATGAATTCACGGCTCCACACTATCCGGCAGCAATCATAATGTCCTTTGATAAGTCTCTCCTGGATTTTTTTTAAATTTTTTTTTATTCTTAATGCATTTTTTTTGCGGGGGGGGGGGGGGCATGATAGGAAAAGAAAAAAAAAGTGCCATTGGTTGACACCTATCTTTATCATCTATTATAATAAAGTAGTAGCCTCTGTCTGTCTGTCTGATTATTTGTTTGTACACGAACTCCTCCTAGGGTTTTAGAGATAGACCCCCATAACCATATATATTCTGATACCCTATCACTCCAGGTACTTGGATAACTATATTTCATAGAAAAAAAAATGGTTAGGGTTAAGGCTTAAAGTTAGGAGGTTTTTGTAGTATCCCCTGAAGTCGCGTAGTATTTTTTGTGACTCAAGAATTGATATGATTAAACAAACCATTGTATGTATCCATAAATATTATTTACAGTTGTGAAATTAATGTTTCCACAAACCATGATAGCTTTTGTAAGAAGAATGTTTATGGAAAATGATTGTATAATTTTACCAAATGTTGAAATATTGGTTATTTGCATTTAATTTTTGTGCGGGTGGATATAGTTAATTCACAAACTCCTACGTTTTTGCAAAAAAAACCCTATAACTATATATATTCTGAAGATATATAAACTAGGTACATTTCTTCACCTTTCAGCTGTAGAGATTTATTGTCAATCCACACACACACACACATGCACATACACACGCACACAAAAGAATGTGTACACATGATATTTGTGTTTATGTATGCATGTATTTTCAAACTAGGGTTTCCCAACTTCGGGAGGGGGGGGTCACACACCTGGGAGGGGGAGTATTTAAAGCTATATTTAATTACAAATATATATTTTGGTTAGGGTTAAGGTGGTTTATGGTGAGGGAACACGCCACTTCTATAGTCCCCCCTTAAGTTATTATTTTTGTAACATAAGAATCAATATAATTAAACAGACCATTGTATGTGAAATAAATATTATTTATATATGTGAAATTGATATTGCCACAAATCATGATAGCTTTTGTAAAAAAAACTTATGCAAATGTAAAATTATTTCATAATTTTACCAAATGTTGAAATATTGCTTATTTTTATTTGATTTTAGTGCGGCGGAAATTTATTATTTACAAACTCTTCCTAGGTTTTTCCAAATAAACCCCTATAACCATATATATTCTGAAGATAAATAAAATAGATACATTTCTACACTTTTTAGCTGTAGGCATTGATTGTCAATTCACACACACACACACACGCGCACGCAAAAGAATGTGCTCATGATATTTGTGTTTGTGTATGCATGTATTTTCAAACTAGGGTTTCCCAACCTTCGGGTAGGGGGGCGCGCATCTGGGAGGGGGAGTGTTTAAAGCTATATTTCATTTAAAAATATTTTGGTTAGGGTTAAGGGTATGGTGTAGTTAAGTTAGGGATTATTCACGAACTCGCAGCAACACACGGATATTTGGCTAGTGAGTAAATAGAATAACAAACAAATAGATTACTAGATAAATAGATAGATGAATAAATAGATAAGTAGATGAGTAAATACACAATAAAAACTAGATAAATTAATAAATACATAAATAAAAGATAAACAAGTAAATAAATAGGTAAATAAGAAATACATAAGTAAATAGATAAGTCAATAAATAAAGATAGATGAATAAATAGATAAGAAAATTAATATATGATAAAACACTAAATAAATAAATTAATAAATTCATAGATAAAAAACAAATAGATAAATGAGTAATACATAGGTAAATGCATAAGTAAATGAATAAACTACTTAATTAGTAACAAATAAATGAACGAATAAAAAATAACATTAGTTGATTAAATTCAAATACAAAATAATATATAGACAAACAGACATCTAGATATCTAAATGAATAAATTAGTAAATAAAAAATAAACAAATAAGTTAATAAATCAATAATACAATTTACACTATTTTGAAAATAATATATAATCAAAACACACAAATTTATTATTACTATTACTATTACTATTATTACTATTATTATCTTTATCATTATGTTTATTTTGTTTTATTTATTATTTATATTATTATTATTATAATTTTCATTCATATATTTATTCAGTTATCATTATTACG
>NC_134777.1:20904635-20917135 GCF_046742065.1 Oratosquilla oratoria | reverse complement strand
GGAAAGAGACGAGGAAGACAGATAAGTTAAGGAAATGGTTTGAGAAGGTGGGAAGAAAAAAAGAGATTAGCGAGGGATTTGGTGGGGAGGAGATGGAGGTAGATTAGCTCGGGACCTACGACGGGATGAAGAGAGAGAGACAAGGAGAGGAAGTGGGACATGAGGGGAAACGTACGAGTCTGGTCGTCCGGAGTTGCTTATTATTTGAGGAAGACAGAATCCTGATAAAGCACGAGACTAACCGCTTCATAATGATCACGTGATCAGCTGAAGGTGGTCCCCAAAGTGAAGGGTATTCCAATGGATCGTAACCCCACCCTTCCTACGCCATCTCACCCCTTCAAGTTGTCTGCACTTAGACAGAAAATATATACATATATAAATTACGGCACCATATTGACGGGATAATGAAAGAACTCGTAAAATCTGTGATAAAGAGATTCGATTTGATTCGGTTTAATGTGCCTCCTTACAAAGGATTTTCTGAAGCAGGGACTTTAATGTAATCCCTTATAACAAACTCGCTGCTTGCAGGATTCGAATTGCCTTCACTCTCGACCTTCCGTTGGGAGTGATAAAGGGACAACCAGCAAAGCAAAGTAACCCCTTTAATTAAAACTGTGAAACACTTATGCATATCCATCTGGTTACCACAAGACGATTTGCACAATGAAACAAAGATATATTGTCCCAATTTGCATATTTTTTCGTTCAGATCGCAACTTTGTATTTGTCTGAAGAAAATCAAACAAGCTTATATGATTATGAAAGCGGGAGCTTTGGATTAAGATACACAAGTTTTCTGAAATAAATCTTTTGAAATTTTAATCTTGGTAATCGCTAAACGTAACTTTTCGAAATGAACGGATCCGAGAGGAGCAGGATTAATGTATAGACGACAAAATAGCGGAATATGGAGACAAAACTAATCTTGATGAACAAATTTACATTGACACTAATTTTCAGTATTATATAACGATAATCCAATATTATGTAATCAAAATTTAACTAGTATCATATCAAAACCTCACAAATTATATTCTATAGTGGATATTCAATTATCTAAATTGAATATTTCTGATAGGTCGATTGCTCTGGCATTAAACTTGAATCCATGGAGGAATTTAGTTTTTTAGTAAAATTAGAAATCATTCCACACGAAATTATGATAATGTTTGAGATAATGCGAATAACAATTATGTTAGGTGGTCCGAGGATGCCTAGAGTAAGAAATGAAGAGGTGAGGCACAGATCGGGAATGCAAAGTGAGTTGTTAGATAATGAAGATCAAATAGTGGTGAATTGGTTTGGTTATATGTACAGAATAAGTGAGGAAGGACTAAGAAAATGTGTGTAGAAAGCAGATGTGGATGGAGTGAACTTGAAAGGAGGACCAGAAATGACGTGATTAAAGGTGGTAAACAGGGTACTGAATGCAAGAGGAAGGTCTGTCGAGAAAAGAAGAGAGATGCACAAGGTAGGGGTGAATAGAGATTGTAAATAGAATGACGCGACCTGAAGGGATAATCTTCTTGTCAGCTCTTGTATTCCTCACTTAGCTACTTGTTTATAATATTTTTATCATTACTATAATTTTTAGTACTAGTAATAGTATTAGTGTTAGTATTAGTATTAGTAGTGGTGGTGGTGGTAGTGTAAGTGGTAACGAATGGGTGGTGTATGTTAGGCTACTAGCCAACTTTGCAAAGACTGAACCACAGGCGGCATATACCGCATTCATACATGGTGTTAAACATAAGTGGAATTACATTTTAAAAATGGTACCGAACATCACCGTACTATTAAGTCTTCTTGAAGAAACTATCAGAAGTGAGCTAATTCCGACCATCACCAGCGGACGGATATCAGAGAAATCAGAAGAAACATATCAAAGAGAAGGGAAATGAGGCAGAAGGAGCTTTGCACTCTATTAGATCAGCCATCTAATCATATGAAAAGAAAGATAGCAAGGGCGCAGGAAGATGTGCGTCCAATTGGCTGACAGCACTGCCAATCAGGGCAAAGGAATTTAACCTAAACAAAAGAGAATTCACGGATGCCATTGCCTTGGGGTATGGATGGGCACTGGAAAGGCTGCCTAACAGATGTTTCTGTGGTACACAGTTTGATTCAAAGCATGCGATGATATGCAAGCAAGGTGGATTCATCTGCATGAGACACGACGAGATGGATCTCACTGCCCAAATGCTTCGGGAGGTATGCAAGGATGTGACCATCGAACCAACATTACTCCCACTAGGAGGAGAGAACTTCAGGCAGCGCACGTTCAACACATCAGATGATGCACGAGTGGATGTCAGAGCAAGACATTTCTGGAGACGGGAACAACTAGCCCTCTTTGACATGCGAATATTTGATCCGATGACCCCCTGTTGCAATAACATAACTACTGAGGCGTCCCACTCCCGAAACGAGAATGAAAATACCAGGATGTACGAGGAGTGTATACAAAATGTGGACCAGGGTTCATTCACTCCAGTAACCTCTACAACTTCAGGTGGGATGGGTCCAAGGGCAAAGGCATTCTACGCTCGTTTGGCAAAGGTGATGGCAGAAAACAAACAACAATCAGAGAGCAGCATTGTATCGTGAATGAGATGTAGACTGTCATTCTCACTCTTAAGATCAGCTCTCATATGCCTGAGAGGTACTAGATCCCTTGCCCATAAATCAGTACATGTACAAAACCTCAATTTTGAGCAGACTTCAGTAAATAGTAGGATAAATGAACTTCTGTATTAGGCTTTATTAAAGTGAAATAATACAAATATGAAAGGGTAGCCGACCACAGTCATTGGCGAGAGAGGGGCCAATGAACTGTGTCTGTGGGAGACAGATCCTGACTGCTTTCACCACACAGTTCCACGAGGATGGAGGTCGTTTCTAAACATATAATGTAGTTGTAGCTGTAGCTGCTGCTGCACCAGCAGCAGCAGCACCAGCAGAAGCAGCAGTAGGAGCAGTAGTTCCAGCAGTAGTAGTAGCAGCAGCAGAAGAGTAGTAGTAGTAGTAGTAGTAGTAGTAGTAGTAGTAGTAGTAGTAGTAGTAGTAGTAGTAGTAGTAGTAGTAGTAGTAGTAGTAGTAGTAGTAGTAGTAGTAGTGGAAGATGAGAAGAGGGATTACCATATAATAAGCGATGAGGGGAAATCAACCCAAGCTATTTGTTTCAGCTGTGTAGTTGCTTTTCCACCGAGCAGTGTGATGGAAAACAGGAATGATCCTTTATCTACAAGGTGCTAAAAAGGGAGGAGTGATGAGTGGGTTGTGATAAGTTTGGGATGGGTGTGGGGTGGTCGTATGCTTTGACAGTGTCATTTTCACTTATGAGGCGAGAAAGACCTTTGGTATGTATGTACTAATCATAAAAAAAAAATTATTCCCCAAATATGCATATGGCGGATTTTTCTTTTCTTTTTCACAAAGGTCGTTGGAGTAATGAGAGTGTGCGGGAGTGACCGCAGTGACGAAGTTGGTGTTTCTGCACGAACTGACGATATGACGTCACAACGTGTGTGCCTGGGCATGAAAACACATTTCAACCAAACTTTATGTGTCACATTTATCTTGATATACTGCAAGTGTACGACAGCAACTACCGATATTTAATCAAATTAATTGATTTTTATATTAAATTGATCAACAGGCTCTGCTTCTAATGACCTTCCCAACCTCTGTCACTAAACAGTCACGAGCTGTCAGTTACCATTTCATTTAATTTTTGCACCCCTGTTCAAAGAATTTAAGAAAGCGAGTCAATATTCTTCTTTGCAACTGCACAGTAGATGGGCATCAATCTAAAAAAGTGATGAAATTACTTGAGGTCGGTGGTATACGTTATGGAAGTTCATGGAAATTCATGTGATTGGTATTCCAAAGGTTGATTAATCAAAAAACAGGTTGATGATGTCGCCTTGCATACTCATTTGCAGACTCAAAAGAAAATATAGGCAAGTTCAAATTAAAACAGCTGAACTATAATTTGAAATATTTAAACTTAAATTTAGAAGACCTTAATTTACTTATGAAATATTTGATCATGAAAATACAAGAAACCTGAAGTTGAAATTTAAATGACTGAATTTAACTATTTTTCAATTTACGTGACTCAATCTACAGGAGTTAGTAGTATCGTATGGTTGTTTTTTGCAACTCCAAATACTTGATCAAGAAAATACAAGAAACCTAAAGATGAAATTGAAATTACTGAATTGAACTATTATTCAAAATACGTGACTCAATCTACAAGAGTTAGTAATGTGGTATGGTTGTTTTCTGTAACTCTGAAGTTACTGCTATCGGTCCAGCCAGTAAAGGCTTTTCCGGTTGTATACATTGTTGTGTATCTTCCCGGGACCGAAGTAACTAGGCAGTCCAACACTGGGTAGTCAGTGTCTTAACCCTAGATTGGTATCCCTGTTTTAACAGCACATAGTTTGTATCACCGGCTGAGGAAAAGTAAAAAAACATATACTAATATTAATTCTATTGACCTGAATGAGTACAAAACTGAAAAAAATAGATCAATCTGCATGCTATTACAGCAAGTAATGAGGTTTTTCATGAATGTAGAAAAATATACTAAGGGAGGATTCTGGGAATTTTATGGCGGGAAATTAAAATCGTAGGATAAGCACCGGTCCACCTAGACCAGTAATACCAATCTAGGTTGAGCTTATGTCTAACATAATTGTAGATCTAAGCTATGTGATACTCATTTAAATTCAGTTAAATGTCACTTTAAATCTTTATTGATAAACAATGAATTGGGTTGTCTTTGAATTCAAATCATCTAATAGTCAGATTTTGACTGAAAGTCAAAATCTTTCTCAGCCTCTGCTGTTCTGATATATAATTTAGGTTAACCTCTTACGTCTTAGTTTGAGTATTTTCTCTAAATCATTCCAGTCATTACTTTTTTTCTCCTCACTATATGGCATTGATATCTACCACAAAAATCATCTTCATTCAGGCTATATGACTGCATCTGCTAGAGCGATCCAATCAAGTGATATGAACAAATTTGATTCATTAATGTGATTTGTATCAAGGCTGTCAGCTTCAGTGGTGGGAGGTACCGAGATACGGGAATATCACCGAAATTTAAGCTACTACTGTGTCGTCAAGGCGACATTGCCTGCAGATAAGCTGACGAAAAGATAGTATGGTAAGTAATGAATGAAATAAACTTCCTACAGAAGCAGTGCAGTAGTTCAGTTATAAGTTTTAAGATTCGTTTAGAAAAACACCTAAGCAAGATGCAGTAATACCTGCTATTTATTTTATATTATTTGTTTGTCATTATTTGTCTGTTTTGTTTATTATTTGCTTGATTTTAATTACAAAGGATTACAAAGGATTACAAAGACGGAGCATGCCGACAGGAGACCTTTTGATCCATATCTAGGTCGGATACGAAAAAAAAATCATATTAATAACAAAATGATAAATAAAAACTATAATAATGTAAATAACAAATAAAATACATAAATAAATGCATAGGTATAGTTAAGTAATAAACAAACAGGTAAATAGTAAATAATAATAAATTGACATATAACTAATGATAAATGAAAATTAGACAGACAAATGATAACAAAACAAATACAAATAATATAAGATATATTATAATCATTACAGCATCTTACTTAGGTATTTATCTAAATGATTCTTAAAGCTTCGAACTGAACTACATTGCACTACATTGAACTACATTGCATTATCTGTTCATTTATTATTATTTACTATTTAACTGTTTGTTTATTATTTTACTTTACCTTTTTATTCTATCATTATTCATATTATTATCATCTTTATCTACATATTCATTTATTTCATCATTTATCATTATCATAATATATGCTTAAAAGTGGCAGTCTGCCGACAAGATTGACTAGATAAACACCATATGAGGACGGAGCCTTTATTTGTACGACGTTTCGCTTATTACAGCTTTTTCAAGTACAAGTTGAGATACAAATGCTTGAGATTAAATAAGGGGAAAGGAGGGAACGGGGAGAGAAAAAGGGGGGGGGGGAGGAGGAGGAGGAGGAGGAGGAGGAGGGTGGGGGGATGGACACTGGGAAAGGATGAGAATGCCGGCCCAAACGTCCGTGAGCGAAATGTCCACAAAGGGTGGTTTAAGTATTTAATATTTTGCTGGCCATGGGTATTAGGGGAATAATGTGAGGAGATATGTTAAACATGCCCCTGTTTTGTTCAATAGTGTTCGTTCCTTGAATGATTGCTGCTTCTAAACACTTCCTGCGGATTTTGTCTGGTTCCCGCATCAGCAGCTCTGCATTCTTCCAGTCCATAAGATGGTTTTCCTTGTTTCTATGTGTCACACATGCATTGGTGGTGACATCATGCCTGACGTCGTAACGGTGTTCACGTATTCGTGTATTCAGGTCACGTGACGTTTCTCCGATGTAAACTTTATCACATCCTGAACACGGAATACGATAAACACCGGCTTTGGTGCTCGGTGTCTGATTGTTGTGTGTTTCCGTCTTCGTGATGTCTTTTATTGTTCTGCTTGTCTGACACACTATTTCCAAGTTGGTGGTTCTTAAAAGACGTGTCAGGTTGGTGGCAATGTCGCCGGTTGGCAACACGAGACGTCTAGTTGTGCTGTCCTGCTGCCTACGGCTTTCCCGAATCTTAGCGGCCTGCTGTTTGCAATTATCTAAAAGAAACTCTGGAAATTTTAGTGTTAAAAAGGTCTCTTTAATAAACCTGCACTCTTCTTCTAAGTATTTTGCACTACATATCCTAAATGCCCTAAGGAAAAAACCTATTACTACTCCTCTCTTGGTCCTTATATCATGGTGGGAGTAGAAATGAATTAAATCATTTTTGTTGGTAGGCTTTCTATACACTTTGAATTCAAATTGGTTACCGTACTTAAAGATGTGTGTGTCCAGGAAAGGAAGAGAATCGTGGATTTCTTCCTCTAGGGAAAACTGAATGGTGGGCTCCACTTCGTTTAAGGCCGTCTGCAAGCGCTGAAGATTGAAACGCCTGGGCGTGATGAGTAAGATATCGTCCACATATCGCAGCCAGGTCACATGCTCGGGAACGATGTTGGCAAAGGGTCCTGTTTCTAGAAATTCCATGAATAAATTAGCCAGGACTGCACTTAATGGAGAGCCCATGGCCATGCCAAATTTCTGGTGGAAGAAACTGTCCTGGAATTTAAAATAATTAAATTCAACACAAAGTTTGATCAAATCGACAAAATGGTTGGGGGGCAGGGGGAAGTCGATTTTCTCCTTCTCGATTCTATCACTAAGGAGCTGTATTACCTTATCCGAAGGGACACATGTGAAGAGACTTTTCACGTCCAGGCTGGCCAACTTCTTGTTTCTGGCGGAGATATCTCGGATTCTGTCTAGTAGGTCCCCTGAGTGTCTGAGATGAGCTCCACTGATGGTTCCCAGGAGGGGGGACAGATGTCTGGCCAACGTACCTGCTAATCTGTGGGGAGCACTCCCTATCCCTGATGTTATAGGTCTCATTGGAATATCATTTTTGTGTGTTTTGGGCAGACCATACATCGTAGCTGTGCGTGGGAGATTTGGCAATAAGTAAAGGAGCTTTTTACCTGCAACTGAACTTTTGAGAATTTTTCTTACCTTGTATGCGAAGTTCTTCGTCTCGTTGTCTACTTCTGCCTGGGAGACTTCACGATATGTATTAACATCACTGAGCAGATATTTCATCTTCCTCTCGTAGTCTGAATTGTCCATCACCACTACTCCACCTCCCTTGTCAGCGGTGGTGATTCTGATGGAAGAATCCTTGGCTAGCTCTGCTAGAGCTCGAACGTACCTTCTGGGTATTGTAGGGTTGGGACGTTCGTTGAGAGCTAAGGTCAGTAGTCCTTGTGTGTAACCTTGCATGAATTCACTGTCTTGGTATCTGTAGTTTTTCGTGATCAAATCGATGTTTTGATTCTTCCTGTGGGTACCGGTTGCAAACTTAAGCCCGAGGCTGAGTACTTCGGTTTCGGTGTCGGTTAATGCTCTGTTGGAAAGATTCATTATGATTTCGGGTCTTCCCATGGATTTCCAAACACTGTCGGCGCAAAGCCTATCCAGTTCACGTAGATGTCTATTCTTCTGTTGGTTATTGAAGGTAGCGATGTCAACTCTTATATCTTCGGCGACCGAATCGGACATCGTATGGCGGAGCTGCGAGCCTAACTTCTTGGCTTTCTCGAAAGCCTGGGAGACCTTGGTAGAAAGGCTAGTCCAGCATTCCGTGAGGTAGGACTTAAGGTGAGGAGGAAAGGGGTGGTCAAATTGGAGAAGTTGTTTCGGCGTAGACCTGGGGGCGACCATTTCCTCAATGCAGTCATGAAGGAAGTTCCGCCTATTCCGCAAGCTATAAGCCTTTCTCAAAGCACGTGCATAGCGACCGTATAAAGGTTCCATTCTGTCCTCGGTGTTGTGACAATTTGCTTAAAAGTGGCAGTCTGCCGACAAGATTGACTAGATAAACACCATATGAGGACGGAGCCTTTATTTGTACGACGTTTCGCTTATTACAGCTTTTTCAAGTACAAGTTGAGATACAAATGCTTGAGATTAAATAAGGGGAAAGGAGGGAACGGGGAGAGAAAAAGGGGGGGGGGAAGGAGGAGGAGGAGGAGGAGGAGGGTGGGGGGATGGACACTGGGAAAGGATGAGAATGCCGGCCCAAACGTCCGTGAGCGAAATGTCCACAAAGGGTGGTTTAAGTATTTAATATTTTGCTGGCCATGGGTATTAGGGGAATAATGTGAGGAGATATGTTAAACATGCCCCTGTTTTGTTCAATAGTGTTCGTTCCTTGAATGATTGCTGCTTCTAAACACTTCCTGCGGATTTTGTCTGGTTCCCGCATCAGCAGCTCTGCATTCTTCCAGTCCATAAGATGGTTTTCCTTGTTTCTATGTGTCACACATGCATTGGTGGTGACATCATGCCTGACGTCGTAACGGTGTTCACGTATTCGTGTATTCAGGTCACGTGACGTTTCTCCGATGTAAACTTTATCACATCCTGAACACGGAATACGATAAACACCGGCTTTGGTGCTCGGTGTCTGATTGTTGTGTGTTTCCGTCTTCGTGATGTCTTTTATTGTTCTGCTTGTCTGACACACTATTTCCAAGTTGGTGGTTCTTAAAAGACGTGTCAGGTTGGTGGCAATGTCGCCGGTTGGCAACACGAGACGTCTAGTTGTGCTGTCCTGCTGCCTACGGCTTTCCCGAATCTTAGCGGCCTGCTGTTTGCAATTATCTAAAAGAAACTCTGGAAATTTTAGTGTTAAAAAGGTCTCTTTAATAAACCTGCACTCTTCTTCTAAGTATTTTGCACTACATATCCTAAATGCCCTAAGGAAAAAAACCTATTACTACTCCTCTCTTGGTCCTTATATCATGGTGGGAGTAGAAATGAATTAAATCATTTTTGTTGGTAGGCTTTCTATACACTTTGAATTCAAATTGGTTACCGTACTTAAAGATGTGTGTGTCCAGGAAAGGAAGAGAATCGTGGATTTCTTCCTCTAGGGAAAACTGAATGGTGGGCTCCACTTCGTTTAAGGCCGTCTGCAAGCGCTGAAGATTGAAACGCCTGGGTGTGATGAGTAAGATATCGTCCACATATCGCAGCCAGGTCACATGCTCGGGAACGATGTTGGCAAAGGGTCCTGTTTCTAGAAATTCCATGAATAAATTAGCCAGGACTGCACTTAATGGAGAGCCCATGGCCATGCCAAATTTCTGGTGGAAGAAACTGTCCTGGAATTTAAAATAATTAAATTCAACACAAAGTTTGATCAAATCGACAAAATGGTTGGGGGGCAGGGGGAAGTCGATTTTCTCCTTCTCGATTCTATCACTAAGGAGCTGTATTACCTTATCCGAAGGGACACATGTGAAGAGACTTTTCACGTCCAGGCTGGCCAACTTCTTGTTTCTGGCGGAGATATCTCGGATTCTGTCTAGTAGGTCCCCTGAGTGTCTGAGATGAGCTCCACTGATGGTTCCCAGGAGGGGGGACAGATGTCTGGCCAACGTACCTGCTAATCTGTGGGGAGCACTCCCTATCCCTGATGTTATAGGTCTCATTGGAATATCATTTTTGTGTGTTTTGGGCAGACCATACATCGTAGCTGTGCGTGGGAGATTTGGCAATAAGTAAAGGAGCTTTTTACCTGCAACTGAACTTTTGAGAATTTTTCTTACCTTGTATGCGAAGTTCTTCGTCTCGTTGTCTACTTCTGCCTGGGAGACTTCACGATATGTATTAACATCACTGAGCAGATATTTCATCTTCCTCTCGTAGTCTGAATTGTCCATCACCACTACTCCACCTCCCTTGTCAGCGGTGGTGATTCTGATGGAAGAATCCTTGGCTAGCTCTGCTAGAGCTCGAACGTACCTTCTGGGTATTGTAGGGTTGGGACGTTCGTTGAGAGCTAAGGTCAGTAGTCCTTGTGTGTAACCTTGCATGAATTCACTGTCTTGGTATCTGTAGTTTTTCGTGATCAAATCGATGTTTTGATTCTTCCTGTGGGTACCGGTTGCAAACTTAAGCCCGAGGCTGAGTACTTCGGTTTCGGTGTCGGTTAATGCTCTGTTGGAAAGATTCATTATGATTTCGGGTCTTCCCATGGATTTCCAAACACTGTCGGCGCAAAGCCTATCCAGTTCACGTAGATGTCTATTCTTCTGTTGGTTATTGAAGGTAGCGATGTCAACTCTTATATCTTCGGCGACCGAATCGGACATCGTATGGCGGAGCTGCGAGCCTAACTTCTTGGCTTTCTCGAAAGCCTGGGAGACCTTGGTAGAAAGGCTAGTCCAGCATTCCGTGAGGTAGGACTTAAGGTGAGGAGGAAAGGGGTGGTCAAATTGGAGAAATACTACAGATACCAAGACAGTGAATTCATGCAAGGTTACACACAAGGACTACTGACCTTAGCTCTCAACGAACGTCCCAACCCTACAATACCCAGAAGGTACGTTCGAGCTCTAGCAGAGCTAGCCAAGGATTCTTCCATCAGAATCACCACCGCTGACAAGGGAGGTGGAGTAGTGGTGATGGACAATTCAGACTACGAGAGGAAGATGAAATATCTGCTCAGTGATGTTAATACATATCGTGAAGTCTCCCAGGCAGAAGTAGACAACGAGACGAAGAACTTCGCATACAAGGTAAGAAAAATTCTCAAAAGTTCAGTTGCAGGTAAAAAGCTCCTTTACTTATTGCCAAATCTCCCACGCACAGCTACGATGTATGGTCTGCCCAAAACACACAAAAATGATATTCCAATGAGACCTATAACATCAGGGATAGGGAGTGCTCCCCACAGATTAGCAGGTACGTTGGCCAGACATCTGTCCCCCCTCCTGGGAACCATCAGTGGAGCTCATCTCAGACACTCAGGGGACCTACTAGACAGAATCCGAGATATCTCCGCCAGAAACAAGAAGTTGGCCAGCCTGGACGTGAAAAGTCTCTTCACATGTGTCCCTTCGGATAAGGTAATACAGCTCCTTAGTGATAGAATCGAGAAGGAGAAAATCGACTTCCCCCTGCCCCCCAACCATTTTGTCGATTTGATCAAACTTTGTGTTGAATTTAATTATTTTAAATTCCAGGACAGTTTCTTCCACCAGAAATTTGGCATGGCCATGGGCTCTCCATTAAGTGCAGTCCTGGCTAATTTATTCATGGAATTTCTAGAAACAGGACCCTTTGCCAACATCGTTCCCGAGCATGTGACCTGGCTGCGATATGTGGACGATATCTTACTCATCACACCCAGGCGTTTCAATCTTCAGCGCTTGCAGACGGCCTTAAACGAAGTGGAGCCCACCATTCAGTTTTTCCCTAGAGGAAGAAATCCACGATTCTCTTCCTTTCCTGGACACACACATCTTTAAGTACGGTAACCAATTTGAATTCAAAGTGTATAGAAAGCCTACCAACAAAAATGATTTAATTCATTTCTACTCCCACCATGATATAAGGACCAAGAGAGGAGTAGTAATAGGTTTTTTCCTTAGGGCATTTAGGATATGTAGTGCAAAATACTTAGAAGAAGAGTGCAGGTTTATTAAAGAGACCTTTTTAACACTAAAATTTCCAGAGTTTCTTTTAGATAATTGCAAACAGCAGGCCGCTAAGATTCGGGAAAGCCGTAGGCAGCAGGACAGCACAACTAGACGTCTCGTGTTGCCAACCGGCGACATTGCCACCAACCTGACACGTCTTTTAAGAACCACCAACTTGGAAATAGTGTGTCAGACAAGCAGAACAATAAAAGACATCACGAAGACGGAAACACACAACAATCAGACACCGAGCACCAAAGCCGGTGTTTATCGTATTCCGTGTTCAGGATGTGATAAAGTTTACATCGGAGAAACGTCACGTGACCTGAATACACGAATACGTGAACACCGTTACGACGTCAGGCATGAT
>NC_134777.1:20894635-20897135 GCF_046742065.1 Oratosquilla oratoria | reverse complement strand
AGCGTCTCCTTGCATAAGCTGATATAAGAAGTGACGTTATTATGTCCTTTGACTTTGACTGAGGATAACGGAATTCGTTAACAAGTTTAGTATGAAATGCACTAGTACAGCACGAGCTGTTTACGAAGTGATATTTGCGATGCTACAACATGATTTTTTTTTTTCTTTTTTTCTTAGCCTCGTCTTCAAACTTAAAAGTGCACTGGTGGCAAAATCGGTAGCACGTGGGCCTTGCAACTTCCTGGTCGCGGGTTCGAGTCTCGCAGTGACTATTACCCGTTTCAACAGTCCAACCACACACGGCAAAGGTGGCGGCTTTGGTTGCAGCTGTGAGCCTCCTGGTGTATGTTCCACATGACTACCTTCTCAACCATAAAATCACATTTATTTTGTCTTTGAAACACTTCGCTAAAATCTATTTTTCATTCAAGACCCCTGATCATAAATAAAATCACAGATTCCCATTTATTCTGTTCCTGGACATATATGCTAACAATCAGAGCTGGATGCGCTCCTCGGTGCGTTCCTATATCCGTTCCTCGGTGCGTTCCGCTTTAGTTTGGCGGCGATTAGTGCTCCCAAAATACTAAAGCTTAAGAGACAGGTTCATACTGAAACAAAAGTCCGGTCGGCTACATACTGTACCAAAGAAAAATTTCGTAGGCCACATCCAAAAGGTAGGCCACATACTATACCCGCACCTATATTGCTTTAATAGTTTGGGAGCGCTAACTTCAGCCAAACTAAAGCAGAACGCATCCAGGAACGCATATAAGAACGCATATAGGAACGCGCCCAGCTCTGCTAACAATTCAGGACGCCCTTGCCCCCTCCTGTTGCTCTCTCCAGTCCCCACCCATGAAATATCGCTCGGGCCTGTGATCCCGGTTGGGTGGGAAGGGTTACGTCCAATGAATAGCAATTAATAATTTTTTTTTTTTTTTTTTTTTAAGTTTTCACTGTTTCTTTCGTGCTTTTCATCAATTTGAAAATAGCTGCAGCTTATATTTACAAATACTAAATACTTATGCATTACCACTTTCGTACATTTGTGAGGCTTAGTAATATATGTGAAAGGTGGGCAAATGTCTACTGGTGGGATTTTGGAGGGCAACTAGAGAGTAGCCATTTACTCACCCTTCTTATTTTCTTTTTACTTTTGTTCCTCGGTTGTGGGCTTATGTCCTTTACCCAGCCAATTGTTCCATTTTATCCTTAACCTTTCCTGTTCCCAGACATTTGGTCCACCTTCTCCTTAACTTTTCCTAATATTCAGTGATCTCCTGCCCCCTACCTCCCTTCCTCTCTCCCACCCTCCATTCCCCCTCTCTCCCAATTCTTCTTATTTAATCTCAGTCGTGTGTATTACGATTGTGTACTTGAAAAAGTTGTGACAAGCGAAACATCCTACTAATAAAGGCTTAGTCCTCAAATGGTGTCTGTTTCGATGGACTTGTCAGCAACTGACACTTTCATACACATTATTGGAGAATGAGATAAGATGGTCAGAAAATATGTATATTTCGACCACTATCTGTGGTCCTCTTCAGCAGAATGATACATAGTGTGGAGTATGAGAGTATATATAGCTCAGAGTTCCTCCATTTTTCCTGTCCCCAAATGTACCCCTCTTAGCTATATATACTCTCATACTCCACAATATGTATCATTCTACTGAAGAGGATCATTGATAGTGGTCGAAATATACATATTGTCTGTCCATCTTATCTCATTCTCCGACAGTGGGTCAATAAATCTTATTTTTACAAATGTGCCACTACATTAAACCTTTCTAATTATTGGCTGTCACAGAATACTAATACATTTCACATTGATAAAATGTAATGCCTCTTGTCTGAATACGGAACATGTAACGTTGTGGGGCGTTGGGTTTCGAACTCAGCTCATATTACGAAAGCCCTTATCTAATCCTAACACTTCCTTGTGAACTGGCAATTGCCTTGGAGGTGCGGGCACAGAGGAGAAAGATGACAGCTTCGTCCATAACTATGCATCTCGAGGCATAAGCTCCTCATTATTCAGTTCGTCATCAGTGGATATGACCTTATCGATAACTTGTCAAACTTAACTCTGTATTTCATTGTCATGATAAAGTCTTAGGTTAAGTACTGTTTCCATGTCCCCTGTAAACTTTTTGAACTCGGCTGTCGCTTATGTGTCAGAACCATTTACATAAATTATTTATCAATGAAAGAAACATGGCGGGAAGGAGAGAGAGGAGTAGGTGGAGCAAGGTGGAAGAAGGAACTGGGAAGAAAGGAGAATACGTGGTTACTAGAAACGAAAATGGGGATGTAATGAAAATAAACGTGATTGGTAGCAGGGTGTGTAGGGAGAATCTAGGATGAACAAGGTAGAAGAAGAAGATGAAGATGAAGAAAAAGAAGAAAAAGAAGAAAAAAAAGAAGAAAAAGAAGAAAAAATAAGAAGAAAAATGGAAGAAAAAGAAGAAAAAAGAAGAAAAAGGAGAAAAAGAAAA
>NC_134777.1:20887135-20889635 GCF_046742065.1 Oratosquilla oratoria | reverse complement strand
AATATGCTAGATGTTCAATAAGGAATGTTGTATTTCCATAACTAGAAAATATCATGGAACAGGTTTGACTTTCCTTTCGCTCAGCCCCTGTCTCTTTGCCTCTCTGTCTATGTCTCATTTGTATCTCTGTATCTCTGTGTCCGTGTTTGTCTGTCTTTGCATGTATGTGTCAATCACATGCATCTACATGTCAGTTGTGTTTGTAGCCATGCATGGGTGATAATTTGCATGAAAATCTAATTGTAAGTCATCAAAAATGTCATCTCATTCTTGATGGGTCATTATACTTAAGCAGGTAACGAGATGTGAATATGATCATTCATATACATATCACATTAATGAACGCCCTGGGTTTCATTACAGCTGACTGTGTCGTTTGGTCTCGGGGACTCACACCGAACTCTTGATGTTCCTCAGCCGAGGAGAGCCGACTCGACGACGACCTACGTCACTGGGTGGTCGAGGTTCCTCAGTCGAGGGACGAGAGATCAACGCATCTTCGCCAGCGCCGACAAGTGGCAAGTAATCGAAACAAACGGGGTACAGGTCCTGACGTAATGGTGATTTACTGGTCACAGATATCACGGCAGCTATTTGCTCTCCTCGTCACTGGTTTTCCAGAGTCCTCGTCTAGTCGTCCTCCTTCCTTCCTTCTTTCCTTCCTTTCTTCCTTCCTTCCTTTCTTTCTTTTTTCCTTCCGTCCTTCCTTCCTTTCTTCTTTCTTTCTTTCTTTCTTTCTTTCTTTCTTTCTTTCTTTCTTTCTTTCTTTCTTCCTTCCTTCCTTCCTTCCTTCCTTCCTTCCTTCCTTCCTTCCTTCCTTCCTTCCTTCCTTCCTTCCTTCCTTCCTTCCTTCCTTCCTTCCTTCCTTTTTTCTTTCCTTCCTTCCTTTTTTCCTTCCTTTCTTCCTTCCTTCACCTCTTTGCTGTCCATCTCCTTGATCTCATTTCTGTTCCACCCCCTCCTTCCTTATCCTCCCTTGTTCTACTTGCCCTCCCTCCCTGTTTTTCCTCTTCTCCTTTCCTCCATTTTCCCCCTTTAACTCTACCCTCTTTCCCTCCTAGCCCCCCCCCCATCACCCCATCTTCTTTATGTCTCCTTTCTTCATGTCCTCCATCACACACTCTCATCTCCACCGTTTTGTCCTTCCTTCTTCCCTTCTTCCCTTCTTTCCTTCTTCCTTCTGCTCTTCCTTTCAATCCTCCTTAACTATCTGGTCGCCCTCCCTGTACTCCCACCTTCCATGTCCTTCCTCCTTTCTCCCTTTCTCCCCCCTTAACCCCTCCTTGACTTGCCTTCCTCCTTGTTTTCCATCTTTCACTATCTTCCTTCCCTCCTAGTCCTTAGTCAGTGTCCGTCAACTCTCCCTGGCTTTGTTTTTCCTTCCTCCTGTCTTTTCCCTCTGTCCTCTCATTCCCCATCCTCCTTCTCGCCAAATCCTCCTCCTCTTTTCCTATCCTCCTCCTACTCCTATCCCGTTTCTCATTCGCTTTTCCTCCTCTTCCTCGTGGCGTTTTCTTTTCCTCTCCGCTCCCCTTTTCCTCTTCTTTTTTCCTCCCCTATCCTCCTACTCTTTCTTCTCACCACTTCTTCCTTCCTCTACTCCTCTCCTCTTCCTCTTCCTCTCCTCTTCCTCCTCCTATTCCTTTCATCCCGTCTCTTACTCCTCCCCCGCTCTCTCCTCCCCTCCTCCAACTCTTTTCCCTTTCCTCCTCTTTCACTCCATCTTCCTACTCCTCTTCCTCCCTTCTTCCTCATCCAGACGTGTTAAGATTTTACCCAACGTCGCATCTCCACCCTATCCCGCCCAAACGAATCTTAATCGCAAAAAGATTGAGTTTTAATGAATATATCCGCGCGCGAAGTCGATGACGTCTCGACGTGACATGGATACTTGGGTCGTTCTTCAAGAACGGTTCTTAATTCATTCAACTCCGATGACAAGATGTCTTGTCATTTGGTCAAATAAAACAAAAAATCATAAAACACCAAAATGTTTGATCAAACACCAGAAAAATATGACGTCAATCCTCGCTTCGCTGCGAGCGAAGCGAGGATTGACGTCATATTTTTCTGGTGTTTGATCAAACATTTTGGTGTTTTATGATTTTTTGTTTTATTTGACCAAATGACAAGACATCTTGTCATCGGAGTTGAATGGGTTAATTCATTCTCTTCGCTCTCTCCTAAGTAAAGAGTCTACGTGGTAGATAGGTGGGGGCTTCATCTTATCAAAGTGATGTACCAACAGCTAAATACTACCAGGTGGTATTAGCAAGTAGATAAATAAAGAGAACTACTGCATAGGCTAAACGGGTATTGGATTTTTGAAAATAATCCTTAGGTACTTGTACTATATTACCATAAATTACTTGCTGGGCAGTCTTTTTTTTTCGTTAAGGTTTCGAATCATTACACTGATACAGTGCGTCTGTGAATCACTGATTTAGATGAACTACGGAAGACATGAAGTTAAAAAACAATTGATGTAAAAGATATGTTA
>NC_134777.1:20877135-20882135 GCF_046742065.1 Oratosquilla oratoria | reverse complement strand
GATGAAATTTTGTAGCACGATGAGTCTGAATTGGCCTCTAAGAAAGATTTAGAGGAATTATTAGAAAAAATGAAAGAAGAAATGAAGAAAGTGAAGAAGGGGCAAGAAGAAATGAAGAAGGGGCAAGAAGAAATGAAGGACTTCATCGTGAAGGCGGTAAAGAGATGGAGTGACGATGACGACAATGATGATTCGGAAGACGAAATTAGGACTCCACCACGGAAACGACCTAAAGCGTCCAAAGATGATGTTATTACCGGTACTGAATAAAAAACCTGTATGGGTTCCTCTCTTTTATTATCTAAACCAAACCGAACAAATCATACATTAAAATAATGAGGGCGGAGCCATGGCCGGCGTCAGCCGGGTGCTTGTATATATATGATATATATATATATTTATATATATATATATATATATATATATATATATTGATGACAAAATTATCTAAACATAAATACATAAGGATTGTTTTACAAAAAAAAAAAAAAATAGAAATAACAAAAATAAAAATTAACATTTATTTGTTATTATTTTTTATCATTTCTATTTTTGTTTATTTGTAAAACAATCCTTATGTATTTATGTTTAGATCATTTCATTCAATCAAAAGCTGGCTTAGCAATCTCGTGTGACCTTTTTTCACCTGTGTCAATCGTCATCTAATCTATTAATTTATTGTTGTTATTAATTTTTTATTTTTATCATTTCCATTTTTGTTTATTTGTAAAACAATCCCTATGTATTTATGTTGAGGGACCTCTCCTATTCTCTACACTATTGTATTTATAGCTGTTCTTTGTTGTGATACTATGTACTTTGAAAATGTCTTAAATAGACGAAAACGTTCAGTATTCCGATCTTTAATTTCCTTATGGTTTCAATCAAATATATATATATATATATATATATATATGCTAATAAGAACACGGGTACATGTGTTCACTTATGCAAAGTAGACCACTTGGAAAAAGAAACTAACGAAGTAGAGCGCTTTTATTGTTATATTACATCTTCAGTGGAAAAAGTATATAGTTGAATAGAGATACATAGTTTATATACACATGAAGAAGGAACAAGGACAGTTTACATAAGTGTAGAGGACATTTACCGCCTGGAAAGCGGTAGGTCAGGCCGCAAGGGTCAAAGCGTCCCACTAATGAGGGAGGAGCGACACTAGGTCACACTCCCAGGGTTACATTTTACCTGTTATTCTTTTGCTTATTTCTTGGCAGATAAAATTGTCAAGTTTACAAGCCTTTGTGTAAGTTAGTATTTTGATCATTGGTGGTATGGATCAAACTACACTCTTAAGTTTCTTACTATCATGTTATTGGTGTAATAGATGGCATGGGCATTACCCCAATCAACAGGATGAATATTTAATTGAACCTGTTTGAAGATTCCACTAGAGTTATTGCCATCCCTAACATTTTTCTTATGTTGTTCAATTCTACTGTTTAAGGGTTTGGCAGTTTGACCTATGTAAAATTTATTACACGTTTTGCAAGGAATTTTATAGATGCATCCTTTTTCTAACTTCAGTACTATTGTTGATGAGCATAAGTTTTACCGTACTATTATTCTTAAAAACTACCTTTACGTTAAATCTTTTTAATAATTCTGCGTTTATTATATTGGCCGCTGTTGGAACTGGGAGAGGTAATCCGCTATGCCGAAGCTGCCCGGGCTCCATCCTCCTCCTCCAGTGGTTACGAGAACCAGAGAACTGGTCACAATCTTACATAGGCAGTTGTTCACAATTCTCCTATACATTCTTAAAATGCACAGTTCTCCCATACATTCTTAAAATTTACAAAATAAATGCAATAAAATAAATAAAATAAAATAAATAAAATACACATTTGTACAACTAAAAAAGAAAGATACAAATCATGTCAACGAGTACCAAATAACTGGTCAAATGTATGTTTATAAGGATGGGTTTACAGTGTATATGTATAAACATGACGTGATTTATTTCCTTTTTTCGTGTGTGTATTTCATTGGATTTTTTCCACTTTGGATTTAAGAATATAAATAAAAACAATTGTAAGCAGTTGTCTGTGCAAAGTTGTGCCCAATTGTTTGGCGTGAATGAACATAAAGCGTACGAATAGATGTAAACAAGGTTGAATTGATCTTGTGTGTGAACGTGGCATGTATTGCATTTTCTATCCTATATGTATTTTTTGTATTTTTGTATTTGTTTTGTATTTATCTTTATTTCTTGGCAAATTTAAGAATGTCTGTGAAGACTATTGTGAAAAGGTGTCTGTGTAAGGTTGTGACAAGTTGTTTGGTACTCGTTGATACGATTTTTATCTTGTTTAGTTGTCGTACAAGTTTGTATTTCATTTACTTTATTTTATTGAAGTTATTTATTTGTGAACTTTAAGAATGTATGTGAAAACAATTGTGAACAACTGTCTATGTAAGGTTGTGACCAGTTGTCTGGTTCTCGTAAGCACTGGAGGAGGAGGGGGGAGCCCGGGCAGCTTCGGCAGAGCGGATTAGCTCTCCCAGTTCCAACAGTGGCCAATATAATGAACATTTTTTGATCACTGTACCTCATCGCACTCCTGAAGATGGTCCCAGGACTAGGACCGAAACGTCGGGCATTAAACCTCTCACTCTGGTTCTTGTGTTCATGCTTGTCCCCTCAACATATACATATATATATATATATATATTACATCTATACACAGAAATATGATGGGTATGTATGTATATACGTGTGTGCGTATGTATTCATATGTGCATGCAAACATATGTACTACCTGTACAGGGAAATACGTTGTCTCTTGTTAATGCTTGGTAAGAAAATAAAAGACACAAGTCATGGCATCAAAATTAGACTTATGGACTTGGTGAAGGGACGTTCCTCCGAGGAAAGGTCACAGAAAGAAGTAGAGAAAGACGACCTTACATTCCTCTCATCTTCCTGCAAGGCTGACGAAGGACCCGAAAGGGGAACGATGACTACAAAATAGTTAAAAGAAGGGCTACATAACTTTGGCTACAGGGGAAGTAGGAGGTGGGAGAGGAGGGGGTCCCTCGAGGGGCAGAACCCGGCGATTTGCCCCTCGGCAGTTGTGTCGTCCATTTCTCTTCTTGGAC
Source organism: Oratosquilla oratoria (assembly GCF_046742065.1). Lineage (NCBI taxonomy): Eukaryota > Metazoa > Arthropoda > Malacostraca > Stomatopoda > Squillidae > Oratosquilla > Oratosquilla oratoria. The sequence goes on along the minus strand of NC_134777.1, from coordinate 20,879,015 downwards.
ACTTGCATGCAAACCCCTTTTCCTCGGATCCCTGGCATCTCAGGCAGTCCCAAGAGAAGGAAAAGGAAAAGGAGGAGGAGGAGGAGGAGGAGGAGGAGGAGCAGGAAGAGTAGGAGGAGGAGAAGGAGGAGGAGGAGGAAAAGGAGGAAGAGGAGGAAAAAGAGGAGGAGGAGGAGGAAGAGTTTCAGGAATAGGACGAGGAATAGGAAGAGGGGAGTAGAGAGCAGGAGAATAAGGAAGACAAGGAGGAAGAGTTAGAAGATTAGGAGAACGAGGAGAAGGAGGAGAAAATGGATGAAGAGGATGAAGAAGAGGAGAAAATCGAAAGAGAGGAATAAGGTCAGGAGGAGAGAAAAAAAAAGCAGAGGGAGAGTAGAAGGAAAAAGAGTAAGAGGAGTGAGAGTAGTTGTACTAAGAGGATGAGGAAATTAGGAGGAGGAAGAGGAGAAGAAGAATGAGGAGAAGGTGGAGGGGTATGAGGAGGAAGAAGAAGAGAAGGAGAATGAGGAGAAGGTGGAGGGGTATGAGGAGGAAGAAGAGGAAGAGGAAAATGAGTATGAGTAGAAGGTGGAGGGGTAGGAGGAGGAGGAGGAAGAGGAAGAGGAAAAGGAGAATGAGTAGAAGGTGGAGGGGTATGAGGAGGAGGAGGAAGAAGAGGAAGAGGAAAAGGAGAATAAGGAGATGGTGGAGGGGTAGGAGGAAGAGGAAGAGGAAAAGGAGAATAAGTAGAAGGTGGAGGGGTATGAGGAGGAGGAGGAGGAAGAAGAGGAGGAGGAAGAAGAGGAGAAGGAGAATGAGGAGAAGGTGGAGGGGTATGAGGAGGAGGAGGAGGAGGAGGAAGAAGAGGAAGAGGAAAAGGAGAATGAGTAGAAGGTGGAGGGGTAGGAGGAGGAGGAAGAGGAAGAGGAAAAGGAGAATGAGTAGAAGGCGGAGGGGTATGAGGAGGAGGAGGAAGAAGAGGAAGAGGAAAAGGAGAATGAGGAGATGGTGGAGGGGTAGGAGGAAGAGGAAGAGGAAAAGGAGAATATGTAGAAGGTGGAGGGGTATGAGGAGGAGGAGGAGGAAGAGGAAGAGGAAAAGGAGAATGAGTAGAAGGTAGAGGGGTATGGGGAGGAGGAGGAGGAAGAAGAGGAAGAAGAAAAGGAGAATGAGTAGAAGGTGGAGGGGTAGGAGGAGGAGGAAGAGGAGTAAAATAATACGAAGAGGAGGAAAAAGAGGAGAAAAAGAGAGGAGAGTTAGGATGAAGAGAGGTACGAGTGGTAATAGCAGAAGAAATATGTGTAGAGGAAGTAAGAACCTATGTAGGAGGGGGAAAAGGAGTCGGAGGTATGAAGGAGAAGGAAGAAGAGGAAGAAGAGAAGGGGGAGGAGTAAGAAAAAGAGGAGGAGGAGGAGGAGGAAGACAAAAGAATAGGAGAAAGAGAAGTCGAGATGGAAGAGGAAAGGGGAAGAAAAAGAGCAAGAGGAAAAGAAAAAGTAAGAGAAAGAGAGAAGCGGAGGAGAGGTAGAACGAAGAGGAGGAGGAGAAAGAAGAGGAAGAAGAGGAAGAAGAGTAGTGGCTTGAGAAATAGGAAAAGAAGAGGAGAAAGAGGAAAAGGAGGAGGAGAGGAAATTGGTAGCAATGGTGGGGGTGGTGGGCAATGCCGTTGCGTGATACTGTATCTCGCTGACAGACAATGATTGGAACATCTTGAGTCTAGATGTCCCCAATCATTGTCTAAGGGATTTTCTGTTGTCTTATCACTCTGACGCGGACAAAAATTAGTTAATATTTGCCTGTCGGCGTGTGTCCGTTGATCGAAAGTGATATATTGTGTCTTTGGTCAAAACCATTATGCTGAAGGACAAAATTGGACAGTTTATCTTTCATGAAATGATAGT
>NC_134777.1:20864635-20869635 GCF_046742065.1 Oratosquilla oratoria | reverse complement strand
GTAAATTCAAATTTACTTGTTAATCTATTAATAGAAATATTACAAATTAATAAATGAATAAAAACAATAGATTTATCACATGTTTATGAAAAATGAGAAGAAACTTAAATTCTATGTCGTGAATAAGCAAATTTAAGTTAACATACAAATGAACAAGTTATCAATAGATAAGTGATTAAAATGACAATAAGTAAACAAACATACAAAACAAACCAAATAAACACAAACTAATTCACTACATAGAACAAAGAAATTATTAAATGATTAAATAAACAAGCGAACATAATTAAATCAATGTTTAACACATAGATATATAAAATAAATGATATGTCAAATATATACGTTAGTTTATCAGTTATGCGAATATTTAAACAAAGAAGAAGAAAAAATTAGATCGTGATGATTTAATCTCCAGCAGAAATGGTCGCCTAGGCCTTATATGCTAAGATATCTGGGGCTATTTCTTGACCACAAACAAAAGCCAAAACATTTTTATCGACTATGACTGGCGATTTCGTGCAGATGGGGGTCATATTCTGACCTGAATACTTTTTTATTACTTTCACTATTTTAGAAATTTCCACCCCTACAGACCAGAGTCATACATCATTCTCTCACGAAAGAATAGTCTGGTCATTTTCGATTTTTATTATTTCTCTGCTGAGTCCTTAGGCCTTCATCTTTACAACCTCAGACACTCCTCCACCCTTTAAGCGAAATATATAGTCCCTAAGGAGAGAAGCGCTGGTAATCTCGGACGAAATGTTCCCCTCTGCTGTCTAACTTCCTGGCCTCAGCTGAGATGGAACATAACCCAAGTCAGTGAATAAGAAGGTTAGAGGGCATTTTATAAACCTCTTCGTCAGACCTGGCGAAAGCTTATTACCATTTGAAGATAAAGTTTCTTAGTTATTCAAATAACTTTTCTGTAAATTTTTTATATTCTTTATGTACTTTTTACATGATTTACACACAACACACGCACTTACACACACACACACACACACACACACACACACACACACACACACACACACACACACACACACACACACACACACATTGATTTCGTGGTTGGTAGAGTTTCCGGCTGCCACTACGGAGGTGCAGGTTCGAATCTCGCCCAGGGCTGCAATAATTTCAGTATTACTGTGCTGCGAGTCGTTATTCCAACTCTCGTGACCGGGGGGGTTGGGTGTGTGTGTGCATGTAAGGTCACAGCATTACCCATAGATAGGTCATATACGAGCTCTGAACTCTCTTCCGAAAGGGAAATAGCTGTCGATCACAAGTCCAACATGTGATCCAAGGACCATGGTGAATTACTCACACACGCGCACACACACACACACACACACACACACACACACACACACACACACACACACACACACACACACACACACACACACACACACACACACACACACACACACACACACACACACACACACACACCGAGGCCTGTCACGGAACGCAAGGTCATTGAGGTCCTAAGACTATGGTATGATTTACCTTCTTTTTTATTGTCTAACGTTACCTCCTTGTGTAACAAAGTAGATGAACTCGCTACTACTGTATTGTCACTTAATGTGGGTGTAGTTGCATTTACAGAAGCATGGCAAATAGTGCCCAATATATGCGAAATTGAGGGATACGTACTCTAATTACAACCTAAGGAGTTGGAGGCGTGGAGGTGGAGTGCCCTTGTACTCGCGGAAAGCGTTGAATGCCTCTCAGTTACACATCGACATCCCTGAGGGCCTAGAAACCATATGGGTGCGGCTAACCCCACCCCCTCTCACACCTTCGCCACACAGCCTCCATCATTTTGTTTGTAGTGTACCTACCACCCCCCACCCCACGAGCTCCCTTGGCCAATGCTTTGGTGGAACACATTATTAGCATGGCAGACAGTCTCAAGACCAAATAGCCCGGTGCTAGGTTGGTTCTATGTGGGGATTTCAATTAGTTAAACACCAGTGATATTCAAGAACATCTACATATATCACTTTACGTCAACTTCCCCACACATGGCGTCAACACGCTTGATCTCATTCTAAGTGACATGAGTGAAATGTACGTCTCCCCCCAACACCTCCCCCAATTGGTCGGTCCACCCACACTTCCATCCTGTGGTCGCCGGCCAGCACCACTTCGTTGACACACAGCACCACCACTCGCTTTCACAGGCTCATGCACGACTCACACTTGCGTGAATTTGGACAATGGATTACTCAAAATCCATGGGCAGAGGTGCTCGCAGTGGAGGGAGTTCAGGAGAAGTGGGACATCTATATCAATATAATTACCCAGGCCTTCCATCGTTACTTTCCTTTGAAACAGACGCAAGCACAAACTGCTGACGCCCCATGGATCACTCCCAGGATTAAGAGACTGATTCAACAGCGTGCTAAAGCTTTTTAGACTGACACCAACCTTTTTAGACAACTCCGGGACAAAGTAATAAGGGAAATCAAAAGAGCCAAGAAAATGTACTACCCCAATAAGATCAAGCACTTATTAGGGGTTAACAGGATTAAAAGCTTATGTGCTATCAGGCAGGCATCTGACATCCCCCTCTTATCACAATTTTTACCTGACCTTACGGCTGAGCAAATAAATGACCACTTTGCATCCATCTGTCAAACGCTACCCGGGATTGATTGATTTCTCCTTTCTTCTCCCTCCCCAAACACAGTACATGTTACTCAGGTTGCCAAATAGCTCGCCAGCATCAAGTCAAGGCGGTCCTCTACACCCGTAGACTTATCCATCAAATTTATCGTGAATTTAAGCAGAGCAAATGTCCCACGGATTGGAAGACAGACTTCACTACTCCCATCCCCAAATCTTCCAATCTCCAATCCTTTATTGATCTCAGACCTATTACTATCACTCCCATTCCTATTTTTATTTGTGAGGATTTTGTTTTCGAGTGAACATACTCCCAAATCAGCAAATTCATTGATCCCTAGCAGTTTGGTAACGTGAAAACATCCTCCACCACTCACTACCTTATTAGCTTTCTTGACTTTATCTACAAAAATCTCGAACAGCGCAAGACTTCACTTGCAGTGGCGTTCATTGACTTCAAGAAAGCATTCGACCTTGTTGATTACACCACTATCGTCACCAAAGCCATCCACCTTGGCCCTCCTACCTTCTTGGTGGCTTGGCTGACGTCCTGAAGGACCGTTGTCAAACTGGCAGATATTAGGGACACGTCTCTGCAGTCCAGCACCTATCCTATGGGGTACCACAAGGAATAAGAATGGGGTCACCGTGTTTCCTAATACTCATCAACGATGGCCTGGGAGGCACAACGCACAGGTGGAAATATGTTGATGACTGCACGGTGGGGATCCCTGTGTCTAACACTGACCTGAACTACGACCCAGGGCAGGACACGCTGGACAAGCTACACACATGGACAGTGCACAACATTGTCTCCATCAACCACAAGAAAACTGTGGTAATGCACTTGCACACCTCCAATGACATTCTCCCCCCTCCCCTGCTGACAATTGACGGCAAACCCCTACAAGTGGTTCAGTCAACTAAGCTGCTGGGGATAACCATCGACAATAAGTTGATATGGAAGGAGAACACCGCCAACACCGTCAGGGCAACCTCCTACAAGCTGTATATGCTGCGTCGACTGAGTTCATTAGGGGCACAGACTAAAGATCTCAAGACCATCTACACTTTCTTCATTCTACCCAAGTTGATGTACGCGTCACCCTCCTGGGACTCCTCACTCACAGTCACGCAGCAGCGACAGCTGGAGAAAGTGCAGAAAAGAGCCTGTCGCACAATCCTGGGCAAAGAATACACCACCTATCAGCACGCTCTCACCACACTAGGACTACCTACCCTCGCTGACCGCTATCTTCAGAGTCTGAGGTCGTTTGCGGTCACCCTAGTTAAACATATTCAGCACCGGTACCTGCTACCTCCACAGGTACCACGACCACGGCTGCAGGTGCGGCACCACAATACCATCAAGCCGATCAGAACACGCACCGACCGGTATAAGAAGAGCCCCATACCGACATTTGTGGACTTCATCAACAACAAGAATTAACATTGTTGTACAACACAGCTATTCCTTAGGTTACTGTTTTTTTTTTCTTTTCTATGCTTATGACATCTTTTTACTGTCATAATTTTATAATATATTACTATTATCAATATATATATATATATATATATATATATATATATATATATATATATATATATATGTATATATATATATATAAGCAATAAGTTATATTTACATTTCTAGTGGTAGAAAGCGTCCGCAAAGTCTGGCAAAAAGGTTTTAAAAATACGAACCGTAGGAGTCATGTGATTCAACGCATTCTTTAACGTGAGCAACCCACTTGCCACGTTCTCGCAAACTGTGTCCTTTCGTGACGTCATTAAGGATCGTATGACGGCATGTGATGTCAAACCGGGGTGCATGACGTCATATCATATCATATCATACGAGGATATATAGTGCCCTATCAACTCGTACAGGAGAATATAATGTTTTATTGCATCAGAGTATATAACGTTGCATAACTTCATATGTGAGTAAATCGTGTCATATTGTGTCTTATTACGTCATACTGGAGCATCTCACATGATATTACGTCATGCTGAAGCAAATCAGATCATATTACGTCATACATCGTCACATCGAGGTATATCACATGTTACGTCATATGCTTCTTCTTTATATAATACAATACTTATAAGCTGGTAACGTGTTATTTGATTTTCTTTACTTCATTTTTTATTATCATATCATTATTCTTATTTTATCATACTACTACTACTACATCATCATCATTATTATCATTATATTATTGCGACTGCAGTAAATAAACAAATAAATAAGATAATTAATTAATTAACTAGTAAATATGTAAATAAATAGCTATAGTAAGAAAACAGAAGTATAAGAATCATTTACGATAATAAAAGAAAATATAACCAAAAATGTGAGA
>NC_134777.1:20854635-20862135 GCF_046742065.1 Oratosquilla oratoria | reverse complement strand
GATGACGATGACGATGACGATGACGATGACGATGACGATAACGATGACGATGACCATGACGATGACCATGACGATGACGATGACGATGACGACGACGATATTTGGCAAAGGGGATGAAGGACTGGTTACCTAAGTCCGGAAACATGATCCACGTTGGTCGCAGCATTTGGCCACGGAACTTGAAATTCCTCTTTGGAATATGGGCCTTTTTTTCTTCTTTTTTTCAACGCCTGGCATCTTAGGGGCCAATCCTTTGAGTCACAGCTGGGCACTGGCACCTTCGTGAGTATCGAATAGTTATGGAGAAGAATGGCTTGGCACGTGATATTAGCCTCTAGGGCAAAAAGGACCACTATGTCTTGTTCCGTCTAAGAACAGCCGATCTTAAGCAAGCTTGGAGAGGACTATACAACAATGTAATCCAAACGTAAGGTATGCAACGTCAGAGGCACAAAAAAAGATCATAAGAGACCGACTTTATGATATTCTGTTGGATGCAATATGTTGACCAAAGGAAAAAGTACAAATATATATATATATATATATATATATATATATATATATATATATATATATATATATATATATATATATATATATATATATATACATATATATATATATATATATATATGATCGAATTGAGAAAATTTGTAAATGAATGAAGAAATGACGAAGCCTGAATGAATGTCTGCTCCGTATTTTTGTTTCTGTTTTTACCTATGTATCTATTCATTCCTATATTTATCCATAAATATATACTTATTCATCTACCTATTCTGTTCATTTATTATTTTATTTTCTAGAGTAGATGAGGCGAGGAAGTGTCACCATATACTAAAGCAGTGGTGGTATACATGGAATCGCTGTGTCTCGCTGCATTGCCTTAGATCCGAGCGGGGTGGCGGGGACGAGGGGGTAACCCTTTACCCAAGAGATGCTGAAACGAGAGGGGCGAGGGACGTATTTGAATAATACTTATCCTTTAATTTACCACTATAATAGAAGTTAATGAATCTAGATTCGAGTAGCAAAGTAGAATAAATAAATAAATGTGATAAATAGACCAAAAGCTTGAAAACTGTCGCGATAGTGGTACACCTTCTTTATTCCGTAATTTTCCTCGAAGCAAATTAAAGAATCTGTTCTTACTCGGAAAAAGATATATCCTGGTGTATTTGTGTTCGATCCTGCTTCATAGATATGATCACAAAGACTACTCTACCTCCAACAAGCCTCCGGTGTCTGCCACTTGCCCTGGATGTTCGTCTGCAGCAAAGGTAAGCATATCGTCCGCATCTGAGCGTACTCTGACGTAAGCCCTTCCCCTTTATTCCCTGGCGATATCAATCACCGGATGAAAGGGAAAATCGCTTCTGCCGTTGTGCCACCCGAAGAGTCTGGGAAGACTCAAACTGGAAGGCCATAAACGAAGAGACCAAGAGGGATGCGATAAGGGGGACGGAGACAGATGACTCCTCTTCCTCCAATCTCACCCGGTTCCCCCCCACCTCTTTTATCCCTTCATCCCCGGATGTCACCTGAAGAAGAGCAAAATAAAGAGCGGGAGCGAAATAAAGAGCCTACGTGGATACGGTCGTAACCTGGGGTGGCGTTGTATACGAGGACACGTTATACGGTCTGCTACGCTTACGAGCACAAGGAACACCAAAGAGGTCATCTTCGGGTCTTCAGACTCCAAGAAGAGTTTGCTATGAACTCAAGACTCAAAGAGATAACGCCATTAAACTCAATATTATTTTTAGGTATTATCTTCTGCATGAGATTAACATATAGCATATGATAGCATTCAGGTGAGTAATATTTCGTCATCTGTAACCATTGCTTCTATCTTTGGGGGCAATATTGCACCCTAAAGGTGCTGTGATTAAAGTAGCAAAATATAGGAGTAACAGAACGGGAGGATAACACAAATTTAAATTGATAAGCATTCTTTTTTAACGGGAATTAGTCTCCGATCATAAAAGAATACCGAGTGATTTCCTTGACATGGATATCATTAACGTCCGAAAACATCAAGGGCATTCAACATCCACTCATTACACAAAAGAGGCATAGAAGGGTTCTGAGCGGTCAGGACCCTATTGATGCCAGGTGCCACCACACAACAGAATAGAACCAACTGATGCCACCCAAAGGAGAGTGCCAAAGAGGCACCGCGCTGAGACGCTTCCTGGTGGAAGCCTCTCGCGGGGCACAAGGCGAATCGAAAAGAAAAACTGCCGCCATAGGGCGAGTATGTCACGTGGACAAGTAAAAACGAGTTGGGGATTTATGAGGGGACGAGCACTTGATGCAGAGAGATACATTGGCAGGAGCCAGGATGCCAGACGAACTTCACGCCGCCGCCACAGCCGCGTGTGGGGCACCGTGCTGCCCACCCCAATCCTCCCCCGCGCTGCAACCGTCGCAGCTTCTCTCCTTCTCCTTTGCAGATGCAGGTTATTCCTCCTCCTCCGCCTTCTCCTCTTCCTCTTCCTTCTCCTTCGCTTTCTTCTCCTCCTCTTCCTCCTTTTCCCTTTTTCCTTCTGTCACTTCACTCCTTTTCCTCCTTCTCCTCTCTCTCCTCTTTCTCTTCCTCCTCCTCCTCCTCCTCCTCCTCCTCCTCCTCCTCCTCCTCCTCCTCCTCCTCCTCCTCCTCCCTTTTCCACTCTGTCATTCACTCCTCCTTTTCCTCCTCTTCTTTTATTTTACCTGTTCTCCTGATGCCTCGATTTTTTGCTGTTTCCTCTCCATATTCTTCGTCTTCTTCTTCCCCTCCTTCTACCCCTCCTTCTTCCCTTTCTTCCTCCTGTTCTTATCTTTCCTGTCTTTTCCCTTCTTCCTCTTTTTTATCCTTCTTCTTCCTCTTTTTCTTCCCCTTCTCTATTTTTCTTCCCCCTCTTCTCTCTTTCGTTCTTCCTCATCTATTTCCCCATTCTTCCTTTTACTCTGTTTCTCTTTTTTGTTCTTCTTCCTTTTCTTCCCTTTATCTTTTTCTTTTTCTTCATTTTTATCTTTTTTCCTCTTCTTCTCCTTTTTCTATTTTCTTCTTTTTTGTCCTATTTTTCTTCCCCTTCTCTTTTTTATACTCTTTTTCTTCTTTTTTTTTCTTCCACATTTTCTTTCCCTTCATCTTCTCTTTTTCTTACCTCATTTTCTTTGTCCTCTTTCCCTTCTTCTTACTCTTCTTCTTTCTTCTCTTCTTTCCTTTCTTCCCTCCCATTTTCTTTCTTCTCTTCTTCCTTTCTTCCTTCCCATTTTCTTTCCTTTTATCTTTCCCTTCTACTCCGTTTTCTAACCCTTCCTCTTCCCCTACGTCTTCATCTTCATTCTCCTCTTTTCTTTTTCTCTTTTCTTTTTTCTGACATCAACGTCTCTACTATTATCACGATCACTGAGCAAATCTTCCTTTGGATCTTTTTTCTTCTTCTCTTCTTCCTCCCCTTCCTCTTCTACTTTTCCATTGTTGTCTCTGCTCTTCCTCCTCCTCCCTCCTCTTCCTCCATCTGTTCTTGTTCTCCTGCTTAGCCTCCTCCCTACCCTCCTTCTCCTTCACCCACTCTTTACCTCTTCCTCCTCCTCCTCCTCCTCCTCCTCCTCGTTCTCTACTTTATTTTTTCTCTCCTCCTTATCCTTTTATTCCTCTTCCTATTCCCCATTCTTCTCATCTATTTCCACTTCCTCTTCCTCCTCCTCCTCCTTTCCTACTTTTTCCTCTCTCTATCCTTGCTCCTCCTTTTTATCCTTTACCACTCCTTATTCTTCTCCTACTCTTCCTTCCAGTCCCCATCCTCCTCAACATTTTCCACATCACGTTCCTCCTCATTTTCTACTATTTTCCTCTTCATAGTCTTCCTCTTCCTTTCTACCTTTTATTTTACACCTATTCTTCTCCTACTCTTTCTCCCATTCCCCATCCTCTTCAATTGCTTCCAGCTCCTCCTCCCAATCCTCCTCCTCTTCCTCCTACACGTCCTCCTTCCTGCACCTCCTACTACTCCTCCTCCTCCTCCTTCCTCCACCCTCAACCCCCCCCCCCCCTCCTGGAGCAAGCAACACGCAAACCCTCGCTTGCACCCTACCCATATATTTCCCCATTTGTCCCAGCTGTCCCCGTCCCCTGTGTGTTTTTGGCAGTGAGGAACCACACTAGACTTTGATGACATTGTGCTCAGTTTCAGGCAGCTCTTCATGGTAAGTTGTTATGAGAGCCTGTTTGCGTTCAGGGGTACAAGTCGTCCCATTCCTCGAACAAAATATGAAATCAGTGACAGGACTCGAACCGGCCCTCGTGGTATGTTGGGATTTGATCTCCTTTTGTTACCGCAAAGGCCGGAATTTGATCCTCAATGACTTCTGATGACTGCCACTTGCCCGAGTTGACTGAATGTAAGCAGAGTAAAGATGATACGATTGGTTATAGATGAAGCTTATTCTAACCCCCCAAACTAAAAAAAAAAAAAAAAAAAAAAAAAAGTGAAATATAATGGTAGCAGGTTTGACTTGGACCGGGAATGGTTATTCTTGTGTTTTTTTTTTTTTTATATTGTCTTTACTCGTTCGAATCTTTGCTGAAAACTATAGCTATCCCCAATACGATACTCTCCCACATGGAGTAGGTAAATTTGGATTCCATATTTCACGGAGATGAGATGATGATCTGGACATCAGATAAATATAGACAAAGAACTCAACAGACTTTGACTACAGAATTCAATGTTAAGAGTGGTGAATATAATCAGTAAGGGAAAACGAGGACACGATGAAAAATTAAAATAATAAAAAAGGAAAACGACGGAAACGTCGTTTATTGAATTCCACATTCGCAGCGCTCATGTTCTTATTGTGGAGGAAAGTGAATATTCGTTAGCAAAAAGTTGTGCAAACATGGAGCTGGCGTTAGGGTTAACAGGACCTCAATTCACTGATATTAAACAGGAATATGATCACCTCCCACGTCGGTGAGAGGCGAGAGGTTTGCACAAAGAAATGGAGAAGAAAGGGGCGAATGGTTGAGGCGGCATACATTGCCACGAGAGACGACTAGCCATATTTTTTCATTAACATGTATATCTATCTATCTATCTATATATATATATATATATATATATATATATATATATGTATATATATATGTATATGTATATATATATAAATATATATATACACACATATATATATATACATATACATATACATACACACATACACATATATTCATATACAGACACACACACATACACACATACACATATATACATAAACACACACACACACACACACACACACACACACACACACACACACACACACACACACACACACACACACACATGTATATAACTATATATATATATATATATATATATATATATATAATATATATATATATATATATATATACATATAGATATATATATGTATATGTACATATACATATATATATATGTATATATACATATATATATATATAATATATATATATACATATATAGTGTATTTTTCATAAGTTTATATATTTTTTTTATAATTTTACATATTGCATTAATATAGTAATAGACACGTGATTTTCTTTTTTGTATCATTACCACAAGAACAAAACTACGTTCATTATAACAGTATCTTACGAAATAAATGAAAACATCTCACTTGATAAAAGAAGGTTCCATTACATTCATGAGCAAAAGGCCATTATGTTAAAAGACTGCCGGATAAGGATCAACAGACTGCATTGCCATCGACAAAGAAGGACATTGAAGGAGATCGTACTGAAGATGAGCCCTGCAGAAGCTGATTATCCAAAGGAAAAAATAAATAAAAAGACGAAAAAAAAAAAAATGCATTATCGCGAACGAAAGCGCGTTTGCCAAAAGGGAGAACTAACGTATAAGAACATACGATGACAGGGGTGGAACTTATAGTAGCCGTGCTAGGAAACGAACAGAGAAGATTAAACCATTTCGAATGGAATGCTGTTACGAATTACTACTTTTATTTCTTAAGAGTTACGCAGTTACTTCAGATATGGTCGTTTTAAGTAGGGAAAAGTGTTAGAATTTATTTTGGATAATCTGAGAGGGAAACAAAGTGCATAGGCATTACAGATAACGCCATGCTGTAAAGAACGATAAAAACTGTAATTGAAGCATCATATCTGTAAACATAGTAAAACAATTAAGATAAGATTCTGGAATATGAGAAGTGTAGAAGAACAGTCTTAGATTGAATCCCATAGTTAACAAAAAAAATTATTTTCATTGGAATATGACAAATATTTTTCATATTTTCGAAAAATATTTGTTTCACTCGTTTCAGAATGATTCATACCTTTTTAGAACTTGTCTTTAGTTTTAGGGCAAGGCAATTTTATACAGTTGAATTAAAGAATCCTGGAAGAAATTAGATAATTCTTCTAATCTCTTGTTTAATGACATAGTTTGATGACAGGTGACCGTATATATGTATACATATTCATACATATACATACGTACATACATACACACACACACTATATGTATTATATATATATATATATATGCAAAGTAGACCACTTGGAAAAAGAAACTAACGAAACAGAGCGCTTTCGTATATTACAGCTTCAGTGCAATATACGAAAGCGCTCTGCTTCGTTAGTTTCCTTCTTCAAGTGGTCTACTTTGCATAAGTGAACACACGTACCCATGTTCTTATTAGCATATATATATATATATATATATATATATATATATATATGTATATATATATATATATATATCCATATATATATATATGTGTGTGTGTATATGGAGTAGGAAACACAGGAGTTTTACTCTGAGTTTATTTCTGACTAGTTTCACAGGGATGCTTTTTCAAAGCATACCTGCGAAACTAATTAGGAATAAACTCAGACTAAGACTCCTGTGCTTCCTTCTCCATTTACGTCAACGTGTCAGAATGTCTCAATATATATATATATATATATATATATATATATTTAGATATATATATATATATATATATATATATATATATATATATATATATATATTTATATATATATATATAACGTAAATGTGTAGGTGTGGGTGTATACGTATATATCTGTAAATCTGTTCTGTTTAACAGCCAACCAACTACTGTCTTATTCATCTCAAAAATAAACCCAAATCTAAGGAGGCTAGAAAAAGACTATAATGCTGCTGCACAGCCAAAAGTGAAATAATGCTAGACGCGACTGTATGGTAACAAATCACCAAAGAACAGACTCAGTAATGACCACAAAAGCCACCAGAAGGGAACGAAACCAATTCAGAGGCCTCACATTTACGAGCCTGATGTCGAGCATGGGCGAAAGATTGCGGTTAGATAGAACTCCGTTTTGCCATAACCAAACCACATTAATCCAAGAGAGAAGAAAAGAAGCAAATAGGAAAATTAAAAAAAAAAAAAAAAAAAAAAAAAAAAAAATAACACGGAACGGAAACGTGAAATGTATAACATTCAATTAATGAATCACAC
>NC_134777.1:20819635-20822135 GCF_046742065.1 Oratosquilla oratoria | reverse complement strand
TATTTTCATCATCTGTCTCCAAATATTTTGTGATCTTATTCATTGAAATCATACCACTTACGCAGCATTTGCACAGCTGAGTCCTGCGGGATTTTCGTCTTCAACCATAAATTCTCAGCCCCACTAGTCTGAACAAATTATCAATTTGTATTAAGTTTGTGGATGAGGATGATAGGTGGTAATGAACATGGAACTGCCTAGTGTAGACCTTATGGTCTCTTCCAGTCTCCATTTGTCTTATTATTATTTTTTTTAACACAAGGCATCAACCACAAAGCTTTCTGGCACTATCTACTTGTCCACTGGTTTAACACGGAGATGTCAGTGAATCAAATCATTTACTGAAACTTTTTTTTTATGTTTGTATAGAAATCACATTCACTGATGAAGCAATGGACTATCGTTGTAGCCACGGATGTGAACGGTGGGCGAGTGGAGTGGGATGGGGTGGGATGGGTTGGGCTTCACTGTCAAACTGCTGGCAACTGTACATCATGACTCATCGGGTAATACGTAAAATGTTGCTTTGCGTTACAGTATACGCAATATTCAGTTTGGCACGCGCACAAGAGTACCCATCCCATCCGCGTCTTGGCATGCAAACAAGCGTATCTGACCTCCTTGGCATCTGCACAAGCGTATGTAACATATTTCCTAATCCCTTTTGGCACGGGCAAGTCTTTGCGATTTTTTTTTCTTTTTTTTCCAAAACCAGACTTTCTTATTCAGCCAGTGGAACGCATGCACAATGAAAACAACAAAGACCAGCTCATCTCCTTCGGCACAGTAACATCATTTATAGATTTCATCCTAACATCATTTTTATTTTTACTAGTTTCTGGAGGGATTAATACCTTAACAAGCATAACCATGCTCCTAGATTTCCTATTTAAGTCACACAGGAGCATATGGAGCATTCAATTTAGAGCACACGTGAGCATATATGGTTTCTGTCACACATGGGTAAAAGAAGGGCATATAAAACCCTTATCTAAGTACACAAATGAGCCTTTCCCCTTTGCCCAGACAAGGGTGGTCGCTCGCTTCTCCTCAACCACCTTAAGCGCATGGCAAAACACTCGCAAATTTACGAGCTACGCCACGAGACGGACAGCGTAAGATAGATGCTGTATGTCTGTCTCGCTGCGTGTAAATAGCCCACTGGGGGCGGGGGGTGGGATGGGATGGGGGGGTGATGGGCGTGCGGGCGCGACCGCAAGGACCAAAGCTGTGGACAGGATGCGCACGGAAGTCTCTGATGAGACTAGAAGTACGACGCAGACGCGCGGACCTTGACGTCAAACCCGTCACGCGTGATTTCGTGTGTGGAGGGTGGCGTGGTTAATGTCCCAGGTTCTTGGCAAATATAGTGTGGCATTACACCTCTTCCGGTTCAACGTGCCCCATCATGACCTAATATATATATAAAAGAATAATTTTTGGGTTAAAACATGACTTCAAAGGGGTATACCTTGTTCTTTATTGCTTTCTTTCCTTTTCCTTCTTTCTCTATCTCTCTCTTTCCTTCTTTCTGTATATTTTTTTATGTAAGTTTAATTTTTTGTATTTTTACTTCTTCCGGTTCAACGTGCCCCATCATGACCTAATATATATTAAAGAATAATTTTTGGGTTAAAACATGACTTCAAAGGGGTATTACCTTGTTCTGTGTTCTTTCTTTCTTTCCTTTTCCTTCTTTCACTCTCTTTCCTTCTTTATGGATATTCCTTCTGTGTAAATTTAATTTTTTGTATTTTACTTCTTCCTCTTTGTCGTATTTTAAATGATGAACACTCTTGTGGTATATACCAGATATTTTTCATTAATCTGAAGAATACATGGTCTGAACAGTCTCGTGAAGCCCCAACTTAAGGTCAGACCCACAGCTGAATAGACTGTAGGATATTTACAAAACCAGATTCTTCATTGTGTGTTACAGCAATGAGATGGCTAAGATACATTCAATCCCTTGCGTTCCGGGTGGCACTTTTACATGTATTATGGCTGCCGTCTGGCGATTTCTTTCACCATAGTGGCATTGTCTGGGTTATCACCAATCTCAGTTACAATGGATTACAAAGGCGGAGCATGCCGACAGGAGACCTTTTGGTCCACAAATAGGTCGGCTGCGGAAGAAATGTAATAATGATAAATGAATTAAAGAAAAATAAATGGAAATTATAATAATGTAAATAGTAATAGATAAAATAAATAAATGTATAGGTATAGTTAGATAATAAACAAACAGATAAATAGTAAATAACAATAATTATCTGTTTGTTTATTGTATAACCCCATTGTCACGTGACACTCTTTCATCCTATCTGTCTGCCGTCAAGTTAATTCACTGGGTTTTTCATTTCCGTGGTACTCCGTTGGTAGGGAAGGGGCTATGGTAAAGATATGTAAAAAGGTGTCTGGGGAATTAGGAGACGACGCTTTGCAAAAACTTTTGCCGGGATCATTTCGGGCACATTTACGGCTACAAGACTGTGGCGCT
>NC_134777.1:20794635-20807135 GCF_046742065.1 Oratosquilla oratoria | reverse complement strand
AAGAGTGTTTTGTTTGACAAGGATATGAGTATTCAAACAAAATCTATAAAACATTACGAGGAAATTTAACCAAGGTGAAAGACTATTTCTAAATGGATAAAGAACAATGTTAGTTGATATGGACTTCAACTTCAATTATCTTAAAGTTTGCAGCGACTTTTTTCTTATTTATATTTTTTATGACAGATTAGTTTTATTCTATATCCCGCTTCTTCTAGGCGGCTTTACTTAGTACCATAATGAAAGTCTTTACAAAAGTATATCATTCTTTGGTATGATACCTACAATACCCTGTAAAAACAAATCCTATATGGATATAGAAGCAGCGGGAGAAAACAATTACTTGAAGGCTCTTGCGAATTTCTTTTTCGTTGATATGAATCAGAGGCTTTTTACATATATTATGTATATGCATTTATATTTTTATCTTCATACATATATGCCTGTATAATGAATATGCATATATAAACACACACACATACACACACACATATACATATGCACACACACACACACACACACACACACACACACACACACACACACACACACACACACACACACACACACACACACACACACACACACACACACACACATCCACACACACACATCCACACACACACACGCACATCCACACCCACACACACACACACCCACACACATCCACACACACACACACACACACATCCACACACACACGCACATCCACACACACACACACACACACACACACACACACACACACACACACACACACACACACACACACACACACACACACACACACACACACACACATACATACATATATACATACATACATACATACATACATACATGCACCCACACACCCACACACATAGATACACACACAGACACAGACACACACACACACACACACACACACACACACACACACACACACACACACACACACACACACACACACACACACACACACACACACACAAAGGTTTGTATATTTGTGTGCAGGTCTTGTTGATCATCTTTTTTGGATGTGGATTCATATAATAGGAAATATAGTCTGATAATAACTAAGACATAAATCCGGAAATGGGTAACAGTGTTGAGGAAATAGCAATCAAACTAGAGGAAAGAGTGACGGTAAGGAATCTTCGTTAGTGGCGATTCAGACAACACGAAAGTTCACCCAATTTCTAAGAAGTGTTGTTAGAGAACTCGGTAAGAGATATGTTATAGAAAAGTATTGTTAAAGGAAGCCAAAAAATAAATAAACAAAAATAGAAATACATAAAAGAACAAATCAAAAAAGTCCACAGGAAACTTGTGTTAAAATCAAATTATAAGCGAGAAAGAAATGAAGCGATATGGGATGATGAAATAAAGAATAGATAAATAAATAAACAAATAAATAAAATAGAAATAAAAATAAAGTATAATAAATCATGAACGAAAATAAATTATCCGGCACAGTTTGTAAGAAGAGAGATGGAGTAAACCATATACAAAAAAAAAAAAAAAAAAAAAAAAAAAAGGAAGAAAATTATAACAATGAAAAATAAAGCGAATAAAATGTTAGGAAATAAACTAGAGGTACTCAAGGATACAATATAGAAATATGCATCTTAAATTATTAGTGTCATGTACAAATATGAAATAACAATATACGTAAAATCAGAGTTGAAATCTACATCAGAAAAGACGGATAGTCGATTAAAGGAAATGTAAGAGAATAACCAAACTAGAATATTAGATTTCTTATTTTCTATTTCATATTAAACATATCTTCTCCCCTTTTTCATGTGCCATAAAATTAAGATATTCTTTAGTGTTTACCATGAGATGGCAGAACATCAGAATTTTTTCTCTATATACTCTGACATCAATCATCTAAACTATGCCTTCTCATGGGTCCTAAAGTCTTTGCATAGATGTGATTATAATATCACCTAGTCCTGGAGAACCAGGATCAACGTACCTTTGGCCGAGAGGCGTGTCAAGACGCTCTTCATCTAATTTATTCCCTCGGGAAACACCTGCCCTCAACACCAGACCTCGCCAGCACCTACCTCCTACCCACCTCAACACCTGCTTTCCGCGTCCAAACCTCGAACTCACCGCAACGATCTCGCTTCTAAGTTTTCTTTTTACAAATGGCGTAAAGTTCCTTCAAGCTGTCGAACTTTGAACTCATCTTGTAATGATGTGAGTCAGGGTTCGATTACCGGTGGGTTAATGTACCTACAACTTTCCCCGCCTATTCTAGAACATATGGTAATGGTGACGACTAAGTGCCTCTCATTTCACAAACTTTCACATTATATACTCTTTTGTACTGAGCTCTTCACTGGCCTCGTCTACTTTAACAACAAATGATCAAGTCACTACCTCTCATGGAACTTGGTTTGAAGAGAAGTAATACCAAACACAGTCTCTAAATTTAGCTACAAATGATACTCTTGTTTATTATTTTCTGATAATCCATTCTATTCGGTTGTAGAGAAACTGCAACAAAATGTTCACCTCAGCTCGAGTAACAACGACGCAGTACTTTGGGTTAGTTTCATTTCAGTTTTTTAGTCATAGAATAATATTTTTTCGGTAGAAGGAAATCCATCTAGAGAATCAATGATCCAACAGAAGTACATAAACCTTAGACATACATTTTAGAGGCGTACACGTTAATGCAGCTTTGGTGTGCTCTCTTCTACGAGTTTTAGGTGAAGGAAGGCTTCAAGGCAAAATTAGGCTTTACTCGACATGAACGAAATGCCTAAGTAACGTTATCGCGCTTTACACCTGAATAAAGTCATCTAACGATAGAGAGATGGATCATATTTGGTCAGCAATAACCAGCGCCTCTATCCTTGGGAACAGTTACGAAACGAAAAGATGGAGTCAGAGATGAAGTAAAGAAGGACTTCAGGAAAGTGGAAAAATGAGAGTAAAATGAAAAGTGACATATTTTCTTATGCCTATATGTTTTAATATTTTTTCTCTTTCCATCTATTCATTATCTTTCTTATCTATCCATTCATTTATTTAATTAATTATTTATCTGTTTATTCGTTTGTTCATTTACCTATTTATTCATATATTTATTCATTCATATCTTTATTTATCATCTTTTATATATATATATATATATATATATATATATATATATATATATATATATATATATATATATATATATATATATATTATGAGGATTAGTCTACGACCACAAAATAATACGGAGTGACTTCCTGTGTAGAGATATCTCTAAATTCTTTATAATGTCGACTACATGGTTACTTACATCTTTGAATCAACCAAGTGGTCATCCAACGTCTAACTTCTATCACGTACATACTACATAGAAAATTATTAACAGATTATCTTTTCATAAAACCTAACCAGAGGTATTTTCTATATATATATTAAGTTCACTAGGTTACTTGAAATAGAAAATATATTTGTAATATATACAATTATATAACATAGGTAACAAAGGAATATATATACAGTATATATATATACACAAACACACACACATTATATTATATACATATATGTTGAGACAATGTGACAAGTTGAAAAAGGTAAAAAAAAGAGAGTCACGGGTTTCGTTCAGAGTTTATTCCTTCCTTATATATATATATAGATATATATATATATATTTATATATATATATATATATATATATATATATACATATACATATACATATACATATACATATATATATATATATATATATATATATATATATGTGTGTGTGTGTGTGTGTGTGTGTGTGTGTGTGTGTGTGTGTGTGTGTGTGTGTGTGTGTGTGTGTGTGTGTGTGTGTGTGTGTGTGTGTGTGTGTGTGTGTTTGCTGAGACATTAAAAATGACTGATTTACATGTAATTAGAGCGGATAAAGCTAATGCTCTTGTCATTTTAAACAGAGATGACTATTTATACAAAATGTGTGACCTATTCTCTGATGATACCACATATTGTGAACTAATGCCCTTAATAATGATAATACCCATTTTAAGAAAAAGATGACGTTATTGTTGAAAGAGAAATATAATTTGACTAGCAGATTTTCATCCATCATGCCTTTTCTCCCGTATATGTATGGACTCATTAAGACACACAATCTAAACAATCCATTATGACCTATCATTTACTCTGTCAGGTCCATTTCTTATAATTTGTCTAAATGGATTGTGTCTACTTAGCTCTTTAGTTGGCATTGTTTCACACAAATAATGAATAAAGTAGATTTGTTTGATAAACTTAGTAGTTTAACTATTAGTTATAATTTCAAACTCGTGAACTTTGATATTACTTTATTATTCACCAAAGTTCCTGTCGATGATCTTATTATTTTTCTTATTAAGTATTTGGATGAAATATCACTACCATTGTCAACTTTTGTTACTAAGATGACTGAATTATGTATCAAGGATTGCGAATTTAATTTAATGGTGAATACTATATTCAAATATATTGTATGACAATGGGTAGTCCTTTTTCACCTGTTCTCAGTAATTTATAGCTGTTTTTTTAATAGGTTAATGTGTGATATTTTGCCATCTAATACTATTTGCTATGAACATACTGATGCTATTCTTTGGCTGTTGCCATGTGCGGAGAATTTTACAACATTTTTACTGTCTCTAAATAATTTGGCTCTATCAAATTTACTGTAGAATTAGAAAGTAACGTTAAATTGCCCATTTTAGATTGCCTTATTCATAGAGGAAGTAACAAGTTTAGACATAGTATTTATAGAAAACCTACAAACGTTTTCTTCCATGTTTTCACATGTCCTTCGTATATGCAGCCCTGAATTATTTGTTGAGAAGGAATTTGAGTATATTTTCAATGTCTGTTTGAGCTTAGAATATCCTAGAATGTTTTTAAATAACTCCCTTTCTTCAGCTATTTTTTTTATAGGATTCAGTCAACACCTCCCTATAGATTTATTTCAGTATTATCTTTCAGTGAAAAATTTACTGAAGTTCCTCATTTGTTTAAAAATGGAATACAAAAGTGGGATTTAATAATTCATGCGCATTTAAGAAATTAATCATTAAGAATTCGCCAATGGATTCGAGTGGTTGCGTGTACTAAATCCCTTCCAGAGACTGTGAGAAGTTTTACCTGGGACAAACAAGCAAAGAACTCTCCTCTAGGATTGAACACAACACAAGTATAGTGTTAGAACATTGTTTATTCATATGAAATTATATAATCATTGTAATGTCTGGGCTAAAACTTCATCCATTTCATCATGTAATTTGACTGTCAACAGGAATATCATAGAAAGTAGTTTCATTATACATTTTGAAATAGTTCATCTTAACATTAGTAGTGGCTTAAACATGTTAGAATAAGATATATTCATCACTGATATTTGTAAACAAGTTGGAAATTTCACCTAATATGAATGCCTGTGACGTTTTTTAAAACCAGTAGCTGTGTTTTGATTTTCGGTTGAATCATGTGCTGTGACCGGTACTGTTTATTTCCTTCACCAATCCCAGTTAATTACCTCTGCTACCTCTGTTTATAGCATTTGTCGCATTCCTGCTTATGTTGGTACTACTGGCCTTTCATTGCTTATTTTGGACCATTTTCTTTTTATCTCCTGAAGATATATATATATATATACATATATACATATATATATATATATATATATATATATATGTGTGTGTGTGTGTGTGTGTGTGTGTGTGTGTGTGTGTGTGTGTGTGTGTGTGTGTGTGTGTGTGTGTGTGTGTGTGTGTGTGTGTGTGTGTGTGTGTGTGTACATGTATATGTATGTATGCATGTGTGTGTATATGTAAGTGTATGAATATGTATGTATATATATTACATATTATATATATATATATATATATATATATATATAAAAATGTATGGCTTTATATTTGCTTAAACATATAAACATGAAGGCATTCTGTTTTTCTCCCGACTAAGAGTTAACTTATCTCTAAACCAAAGGTTATATCTCAAATCTTCAAATATCCTTCCTGAAATGATTTTTTAATGCCTTCTGGTAACCACCACTTTTCCTAGCCATCCGATGGCACACGACAAATCTGAACGTCCTATCTGGAAGCTTCCTGATATAAACTTCTCACATCCATACACAAAGAAACGTATTCCTTCGTTCCACCCCAAAAATCCACAAAATTCTACAGCTCCGCAAACACACTTCTGCGTCGTCAGGTCCACCAAAGTAGGAGAGGAATTTCACTGCGAAAACAAAAACTTGTTGCTGTGCTCATTCCTGACAAAAAGTTCTGTCGTACTACGACGCACATTTTCTCCCATAAGTCTTGACTTCGTCAACAGTTACACGTTATTGTCATACTACCTTAATTATATTTGGGCTATACGTGCTAATGCGATTGGAAGAAAAAAACAAATGAAAATTGCAATAACTTATTCTTGATTGTTTTATACATATACACGTTATAAACACACATACATTCATACATACATGTATACATACACATATATACATGTATACATACACACATATACATGTATACATACACGCATACGTACGTACATGCATACATACATACATACATACATACATACATACATACATACATACATACATACATACATACATACGAATATAATTATGTGCGTACATACAAACACACATATAAACATATATACATACATATTTGTATATACATTCATACAATACACACATACATACCTTACATGCATACATACATACATACATACATACATACATACATACATACATACATACATACAAACATATATACATATACCAAAGGCTTTTTCTTACTTACAAGGGAGGTAGCCAAAAAACAAAAGCATAAAATGCACTTCCACCCATTTCATCCCCACATACTCCATGCCCATTCACACCCCTCCCTCCCTCTTATCTTGGCTCCTCCTGGATAACGGGTAATCCCTCCATCTCGCCCACTGCCCTGGGTAAGAAGCAGTGCAACAAGACACAGCACATCCACAGCAAGGCCGCTTCATTTAATCGACGAGCCCCCCTCTCCGTCCCTTCATGCAGAAAAAGGGAAAACGGGGAGAAATCCCTTCGGGCTGCGTCAATTTATTATTCACAAATAATCTCTCACCCCCATCCCCCAGCCCCTCCTTTCCATGTATCACAGCATCATCCATATACAACCACTTTCCATTCACCCATATCTTCTATCTTCTCCAGTCCTTCCTCAACAGACATTCCCCTCTTTCCCAATGCTCCTTTTACCCCATCCATCCATCTCATCCTTGGTCGCCCCCTCATGTTCACTCCTTCCACCTGTGCCTTCCACACAACTTTTACTAATTTTTCTTGATCATTATTTCCATGTGTCCAAACTATCCCAATACTCTTTCATCAACCCTATCTCCCAACTCCTTTCCAACCCCCTTCTCCTCCTCACCTCCTCGTTTCTCACTCTATCTAGCCCAGTAACCCCTATCATACTTCTCAGGCACTCCTCCTCTCTTCCTTTCTTATGTACTATGTTTCTGTCCCATACAGTGCTCTCGGCACAATCACTCCTTCATACAATCTCCTCTTAGCATTCATTCCCATATGTCTTTTTTTCATTACACTTTGTAATCCCCCAAGGCATTTACTTGCTTCTTTCAATCTACATTCTATCTCCACACATAAATACATACATACATACGTACATACATACATACATACATACATACATACATACATATATATATATATATGCATATATATATATACATATATATATACACACACACACACATATATATTTATATATAAATATATGCATATATATACATATATATGCATATATATATATATATATATATACATATATATGCATATATATATATATATATGTATATATATTATATACATATATACATACATACATACATACATATACATACATACCAACATAAACACATACATACATGCATGTATACATATGTACATACATACGTGCGTATGTAGACACATGCATACACGCATACATACATGCATACATATATACATACACACATACATACAAATATACATATATATCAACTTGCTGATGTAGTGATACCAATTTGGCCTGCAAACTCAGCAGTCCTGAGTTCGGTCAAAGCCCAGTGCTGATAAGCTTCACAGCACTGCAAGTCTGCAACACCTCCCTTGAGCAAAGAGTTGGTGTACGTGCGTGTACGTGCGTTTGTGTGTATGTATGTATGTGTGTGTGTGTGTGTGTGTGTGTGTGTGTATGCGTGTATGCGTGTATGCATATATGCATGTATATGTGCATGTGTGCATGTGTGTATGTGTGTATGTGTGTACGTGTGTACGTGTGTACGTATGTACATGTGTACGTGTGTATGTGTGTATCCGTGTATGTGTATGTGTATGTGTATGTGTATGTATAAGTGAATGTGTGTGTGTGTGTGTGTGTGTGTGTGTGTGTGTGTGTGTGTGTGTGTGTGTGTGTGTGTGTGTGTGTGTGTGTGTGTGTGTGTGTGTGTGTGTGTGTGTGTGTGTGTGTGTGTGTGTGTGTGTGTGTGTGTGTGTGTGTGTGTGTGTGTGTGTGTGTGTGTCACAAATCTGGTCCATAGGGGTGTCTTATAATAATGAATGTGAAATAACTTTGCAGTTTTACTCCATACGGAGTGTCTCATAGGGAAGTGGAAGAATAAAACCCTAAAATACCCTAAGGCAATCTACATACTAGGATTAACTTCCAGATCTCACTTTCTCTTTCTCATGCTCCTTCTTCCCTCCTTTAACTTCGTTTCTGTATCTTAATATCACTTATTATTTTACTTTCCTTCTTTCCCTCTCTCCCTCCTTCTATTCCTCCCTTCACTCCCTTTTCCTTCTTTGTCCAATTGACCCATTCTTGCTCTCCATGACAGTACTTTCACTTTTAATTTACCGTCCTGTATGGTTTATGTGTGTGTGTGTGTGTGTGTGTGTGTGTGTGTGTGTGTGTGTGTGTGTGTGTGTGTGTGTGTGTGTGTGTGTGTGTGTGTGTGTGTGTGTGTGTGTGTGTGTGTGTGTGTGTGTGTGTGTGTGTGATTCACCATGGTTCACCATGGTCTTGGATCACGTGTTGGACTCGTGATCGACAGTTATTTCCCTCCCGGAAGAGAGCTCAGAGCTCATATATGACCGATCTATCGGTAATGCTGTGACCTTACACACACAGACATAACTCTCCGCCCACGAGAGTTGGAGTAACGACTCGCAGTGCAGCGATACTGAAATTAGTTCAGCTCTGGGTAATGCTGAGATGTGTGTGTGTGTGTGTGTGTGTGTGTGTGTGTGTGTGTGTGTGTGTGTGTGTGTGTGTGTGTGTGTGTGTGTGTGTGTGTGTGTGTGTGTGTGTGTGTGTGTGTGTGTGTGTGTGTGTGTGTGTGTGTGTGTGTGTGTAGGTGTGTGTGTCACAACTTAATGATTATGTTCTGGCTGATGACAGTCAATTTTATTCAGCTGAGCAGGTATAATTATAGTTAAAGGTTAAACTTAATTCCAGTAATATTCAATAAATGCTAACCATCCTTAGACTCGAATTAGATTCCTCTATATTTACTTTGAATCGATCATTGGTTATGAAAAGATATTTTCAACACTTTTATCTTTGTGTTTTATATTATTTTGTTTGATAGATTTAATTTCTCATTTATTCATTTACTTAATCACTTATCTATTTATTTATTTGTTTGTTGATTCATTTATTCATTCATTCTTTTATTCATTTATTTACTTTTTAATCAATTTACTTATTTAACTTTTTATGTATTTTAGTATTATGCTTATGTAATTATCTTACTTAATCTTGTGCCCATAATTTCAATACGGAATAAAATAGCCAGGTATCCTTTAAATATAACTAAAATCTTAAATTCTTTCCTTATTTGTGAAACTGTTCCTTCCTTGGGGTGCTTAGACCATAGTATGAAAACCACTGAGCGAAACATTTTGCACTTTCGCCTTTTCATTTCGTTCACTTTCTCTGATGGCCCTCGACAGTCAACATCGACTATGACGTATTCCTCCACCCTTCGATCAACTTTCACTTTGCTTCGATGGTTCGCGAAGGTTTCTCATCTCGCTGACAGATCTGTGGTCCTTCCCTTTGCTTCCGTCACCCCTTCATCTCGCAGATTACTTGACCATCAGTTGTGTAACCACATCGCCGTTTCCTGTGCTTACAAACACTAGTTTGTTTCCTTATTGGATTTCTCCCGTGTTTACGTTTGTTTGTGTTTAATGGTAAACATTTTTTTCCTGGGGAAGGGTGTTTATAGGAAAAGATGAAATAGAGTCTCGAAATATATATATATTTTCTAATTTAATGGTCAGACTTTTACCCCTGAATGTCTATCTTTGCCAGTAATTTGACTTAAAATATTTTGTAAGACATAATACAAGTCAAAGTATTGCCAGAAATACACATTTACCAATTTAATGAATATTCACACATGATTTATAGCTATGAAACTAGACTTTTGGAACACCCTGTAGTTTCAATTTAAGGGCTACCACACTGGGTTATTTTTCCTCCAACCTCCGATTAATCGGTGGTAACCTACCGCCCACCTCCAATTTTTTTCCGCCGTAAAACCAATATGGCAAACTAATGTATATATATGCCGGAGTAATTCTTTTTCCAGCATATCAGATTCCTTTCCGAAAGCTGCAAACCTTCTCCAGCCGTCGGAGGTAAAATAGCCCAATGTGATTACGCTTTCAGATGAAGGGGCGGGTTTTGGCCTGAGGGGGAATTTGGTCTCTTCTTAAAATTTCCTTATTCAATTCTTATTTAATTCTTATTCAGTTCTTATCCTAATTTGTCGCTCATCCTAAAAATGATGTTTATGGACACAAACACCTTTCAATCCGAAGTTCATTGTATAAGCTTGACTATATTTGACAAGAACAATAATCTATAGTATTAAGGTGTTTCAAAGAGTTAAGCCTTTGCGCTGTACTTCCATTGTTAATCATTTGTTCTTCATACCATCCGTACCTGTTAACCCCTTCGTTACAGTAATGTTCTCATTATATTCTATTCTGGTTACTGGCATAAGATTGTATTCAGCGAAACGTCATCCGAAAGAAACCAACCCTGAAGTAAACGAAATCATCTGGTATTTGGCCGAAACAAAATGAAACTACACCACCAGGTTGAAAGTGAACGCAGTATAGTATACCTCAGGAACAAGGGTCATCCTTCAACTGAACAAAACCGCTTATCGTTAGCCAAAGGATGTTTCACTTAATCACTAGACTTTAATCTAGTTATGTATAATGTTGACTGCGTGAAGAGAGATGTTTTTATCATCTAATCTCATAAAAAGGTGTATTAATCAACTCTTATGTGCGAATCTGAGCGAAGTTGCCAAGTACCACTTTTAGATAATCTGAGGATTGAAACATTTGTATTAAAATGAAGTGATAATTAGATAATTAACTAAATAAATGATAGATAAATGAATAGATGACTAAATAAATGAACAATCAAATAGATAAATAGATAAATAAATAAATGAATATATGAATAAAAAGCAAATAAATAGATAGATAGATTAACAAATATGTAAATAAGAAAATACATAAATAAACAGATAAACAAAGAAGTAAGCGAATGGATGAATGAATAAATGAACGAGTGAATAGATGACTAAATAAATGAATAATCAAATCGATAAACAGATAGACAAGTAGATGAATAGATGAACAAAAAGAAAACGAATAGATATGTAAATAAACAAAGATAAATAAATAGATAAATAAATAAGTGAATGGATGAATGAATGAATGAATGAATGAATGAATGAATGAATGAATGAGTGAATAACAATAAATTAGCAGTCCGACAAATCAGGCCAAAATCATTCGTAAGACAGCTCACGTACCCCACAACCTTCATATGGATCAATGGGCTCAGTCTTCCTTTCAGTGCATCTGTTTGATGACAAAGAGAGACTTCAACTGTACTGACACAAACATTAGAGTGGTATGCGAGTTCTATCTGACATGATAGACAGTCATACTGCATTCACAACATTCTTAAGTTTCAAAATCTGTGCACAAATTCGTTCGCCTTGTCTGGACACAAACGTCGATATGATCACTTGGACAAACAGGATGATAGACACGAAGGACGGTGTCTTTCCTCCACCACTCCTTTATCTTTCTCCTCTTCCTCCTCTTCCTCCTCCTTCTCCTCCTCTTCCTTCTCCTCCTCTTCCTCCTCTTCCTCTTCCTCCTCCTCTTCCTCCTCCTCCTCTCCCTCCTCTTCCTCTTCCTCCTCCTCTTCCTCCTCCTCTTCCTCCTCCTCTTCCTCCTCCTCCTCCTCTTCCTCCTCCTCTTCCTCCTCCTCCTCCTCCTCCTCCTCATTTTTTCTATTCCTTTTCTTCCTACTTAACCTCATCCTCTTCTTCCTCCTCTTTTTCTATTCCTCTTGTTCCTACTTAACGTATTTCTCCTCCTCCTCCTGCTTCTCCTCCTCCTCCTTCTCCTC
>NC_134777.1:20784635-20789635 GCF_046742065.1 Oratosquilla oratoria | reverse complement strand
AGGTGATTTCCTATAGAGGTTCCCATGGGAAATATGTTAAGTGGCTAGTCTGTAATCCTGTTATATGAGTGCGTGCGTGTGCTTTCCTAATCGTATTTACCTAATTATAATATGATAAGAACAAGTCGTGAGCCCAGTCTCTGTGCTTCCATTGTTCAATCTTCGTGTGTATGTTTATGCACATGTTTAGGGGTATGCTTGTTTGTTTGTTTGTTTGTTTGTGTGCACGCGTGTGTGATTCACCATGGTCTTGGATCACGTGTTAGGCTCGTGATCGATAGGTATTACCCTCCTGGATGCGAGCTCAGAGCTCATATATGCCCGATCTATGGGTAATACTGTGACCTTACACAACACAACACAACACAACACACACACACACACAAACACACACACACACACACACACACACACACACACACACACACACACACACACACACACACACACACACACCTCCTTACCCTCGAGGGTTGGAGTGCCGGTTTGCAGAGCAGCGATACAAATATCATTTCAGCCCTGGGTGGGAATCGAAATCGGGTCTTTGGAGTAGCGGTTGCGAACGGTACCACTGGGCCACCGAACCCTATATGTGTATGTGTGTGCGTGTGCGTGTGTGTGTGTCTGTGTGTGTGTGTGTGTGTGTGTGTGTGTGTGTGTGTGTGTGTGTGTGTGTGTGTGTGTGTGTGTGTGTGTGTGTGTGTGTGTGTGTGTGTGTGTGTGTTTGTGTGTGTGTGTGTGTGTGTGTGTGTGTGTGTTATTTGCCATGGTCTTAGATCATGTGCTGGACTCGTGATCAATAAATATCACCCTCCCGTAATACTGTGACCTTACACTACCCCCCCTCACACACACACACACATTCCCTTGTCCAAGATAGGAAGGGGTGGCAGCGTGACACTACATGCCAGTCTAAATGGTGATTTGACCTCGAGATGAACAGAATCTTGTATCGCATGAATAAATTATATTAAGTCTAGTCCATCGTGATGACAGACACCTATTGATTGAACTACTTTTTTAAAGACAACTGAGCAGCCACCAATCCTCTGAGTGATGTTACTTCACAACCCCAACCGACTCCACAAAATCTTCCTTCAATTAACCTCTAACATGATGCCATCGCCTCAAGGACTACTCGTAAGCACTACAGACCACACGTAGGTTTAAAAAAAAAAAAAAAAAAAAAAAAAAAATCCCCATTCCAGCCCTAACTAATCACACCAATCATCTCGGTCGCAGCTTCATCGCTGTACCCAATCACTGCCCGTCTTCGAGGAACCAGCTGGCAGGAACAAAAACCAGCATTGGCACGTGCTGGAAGGTTATTGTTTGAGAAGTGTGCAGCTGCTAGCTGGGCCAATTGGAGTTCTTAATAAGCCGCACTTTCTACGTCGCTACAGTAATCATAGAATTACAATCCTTTCCTTGTTCTCCTCTTTCCTTTCCCACCCTGACCTCCTCTTCCCTCTCTCTTCCTCTTCTCTCCTCTTTTTCACTCTCGCACACTTTGTTTCCTTACCTCCTTTCCCCTCCCTCCTCCCCTCCTCCCCTCCTTTCCCCTCCCTCCTCTCCTCCTCCCCTCCTCCCTTCCTTTCCCCTCCCTCCTCCCCTTCTCCCCTCCTTTCCCTCCCTTTATCTCCTCTTACCTCAACTCTCCCCCTCCCCTGCACTACCCTCCCTTCCTTCCCCCATCCTCTCCCATAATCCTCCCTTCTCCTCCTCTCCCCTCCCTTCCCTTCCTCTTACCTCTTATTAACCCCCTCCCCTCCCCATCCTCCGTAAAAAAGCCTCCTGTACCTTTATATCTTTCTTCTCTTTCCTCTCCTCACGTATTGGGTCCACATTTCCCTTCCTTTCTTATGTACATTACCCATTATTTTCCTCTCTTATTTTCCCTCTGTTTTCTATATGTACTACATACATCTCGATCATTGAAACTATCCTCTACCTATATCATAGTCCATGCATTGAAAATTCAGTTTAACTATAAAAATATAACGATAAAATGAAAAATAAAAAATAATAAAAAATAATTATAATAAATAATATCAAATAATAATAAAAAAAACGCTGCTGTTCCCCAATCCATCATTTCCCTCGTTCCTCCTTTCCATAATCTCTTACTGACAGAGACACGCTACAATATTTGATGATAGTTGACTAATATCCAAGCAAAATATGTGCTGAACACTTTTATCTTCAACTATACATTTTCCTGTTGCAATTCTCTCATTTATAGCCCTTGCACAATATTCGATGGTATTCTTTAAAAAATCCTTTCCTTATATAAATCTTATATAAGTCCTTGGAAGGTAAAGGTTTATATAAGGAAAAGATTTTTTTTTTAAGAATCCCACCGTAAGATTCCTGCGGTGGTATTCTTAAAAAAGAAAAAATCATTTCCTTATATAAATCTTTCCCTCCCAAGAATTTATATAATATTTATGTAAGGATTTTTTTTTCTTTAAGAATACCACCGATTGTTCCCACTGATAGAAACGCTGATGAATTATTGACACTGGAACACAAATATTCTCCACCACCTTCTCTATATTCTCCTCTAAATTCCTTTCCCTTTCTCTTCCCGTTCCCTTTACCTCTATTTCCTCCCCTTCCCTTTCGTATTCATTACCCTCCTCCTACTCACACCCTTCCCCTCCTTTCCCTTCCCCCACCCTCTTCAATCCCGTTCCATTCCGCCCCTCTTTCTCCACCAATTTTCTTAGGCTTGACGCTCCTCCACTCTCTTTCCTCCTCTCAACGTGTCGCCCTATCCAGTCTATTAATTTCTTGCTATATTCCTTTAATCTCTCTCCCTCCCATCTCTTATATTGTCCCTTTCTGTGTCCGTTACCCTGAGTGCAGAAAACTCCTTGTCTGTATGCCATAGGGATGGGTCCATATTTGTCTCCAACATGTTACCAGCACTAAGAACCAAACCAACAAAATGGCTATAGGATGGTAATAAATGTAACAGCCCCTGTAGTCTACTTTTTCCATAAGCTTCCTCTTTGCTTCTTCTCTGTCATATCCGTTCCCAATTAAGCCACTAAATAATCTTACATTCCTTCATTACCTTCTTCATTACCTTTTTGTTTCTATACTTATTTTGTATATAAAAGTTTGTATACTACCAACGAAGGTAAAGTACTATTTTCAATAATGATATAAAAGGTCAGAAGCCAAAAAAAAATTTGGAGAAGATGACACCAGAAAAAAAAAATCATTGTGACTTCAGATTTTCGTTATTAGTTTGATATTTTCCACTTTTGTTACATATTCGTGAATTCATCTACTTAAAACTCAATATTTTCAATTTAATACTATACTCTTTAGTTACATCACTCAATTTTTCTCATTAATGTTGTCAACTCTCCTAATAGTTTTCAACCCTCCTAGCTATTTACATATATTAACTGGTGTTTCCAACGATCCTTGCGGTTCTTAGCTCAGCGGTTTTGGCGTGAAGAATATATATGCTCTCTGTTACTCTATTCGTCTTCTTTTCAGCCACGAAATCCATCACTCAGTTTAACAGCTCTTCAGTAGCACCTTGCTTTTTCCGCCTCCCATTTACATGTTAATCTCTTAGGTTGTGGTGAGCGGAAAGCTTTTTTAAAGTCTGTAAAAAAATACATTCTTTTCCTATAGTTTTGTTCCAAAAACTTAAAGAATAACCGAGTTTATTTCATCTCCCCTGACCCGATAAAGTATTCTGATAAAATGGTTACAAATTTAAGCTAGCTAATATGTCCGTTTACCATCTACTGTCGAAATACGTTGTGTCAACACTATCCTATCTACCATTTAACTATTTTAACCACCCGATGGGTGATCTCCATAGATCTAGGATCTAAAAAGTATAGATATTCTATCCAACATCGATTTAAGCTCCTACGTATCTATATCATCTATAGGCCTTATTTTTCTTGCAAGTTATCATGATGCCTATCCTTTACCATTTACATTACTTTTTTTAACTCTACTGCCGAAGACTATATATATATATATATATATATATATATATTTATATATATATATATATATATATATATATATATATATGTATACATATGTATGTGTGTGTGTGTGTGTGTGTGTGTGTGTGTGTGTGTGTGTGTGTGTGTGTGTGTGTGTGTGTGTGTGTGTGTGTTTGTGTTCATGTGTGTGTGTGTTAATGTGTGTGTGTGTGTGTGTGTGTGTGTGTGTGTGTGTGTGTGTGTGTGTGTGTGTGTGTGTGTGTGTGTGTGTGTGTGTGTGTGTGTGTGTGTGTGTGTGTGTGTGTGTGTGTGTGTGTGTGTGTGTGTGTGTGTGTGTGTGTGTGTGTATGTGTGTGTGTCCGTGTGTGTGTGTGTGTGTGTGTGTGTGTGTGTGTGTG
Source organism: Oratosquilla oratoria (assembly GCF_046742065.1). NCBI lineage: Eukaryota > Metazoa > Arthropoda > Malacostraca > Stomatopoda > Squillidae > Oratosquilla > Oratosquilla oratoria. Next base: position 20,785,254 of record NC_134777.1, on the reverse strand, counting down.
TGTGTGTGTGTGTGTGTGTGTGTGTGTGTGTGTGTGTGTGTGTCCGTATGTATGTGTGTCCGTGTGTGTGTGTGTGTGTGTGTGTGTGTGTGTGTGTGTGTGTGTGTGTGTGTGTGTGTGTGTGTGTATGTGTGTGTGTGTGTGTAGGTGTAGGTGTGCGTGTGCATGTGTGCGTAGGTATGCATTTGCGTGTGAATGTAAGGAAGACCTAGGGCATGAAGATGAAAAGTGTACGACTTGTAAAAACAATTAGCTAAGACCAAATTAGTCATCTCTGCCATGTGTATTAGTCACAATAGGAGCAGCCCATCCACCATGTTCATGTGTGATCGTTTCTGGGTAATTTGGCTTTCGCAGTGGAATATTGTCCCCTATCTTATATCTCCTGCATAACCATTGTCATCTCATTATCCCGGATGTCGTCCACATCTTGACATTTTTTTTTTTTTTTGTATTTCTCCCCTCTACTTTCAATTTTTCATCGTCTTCTTGAACGACCTTTCTTCACTTATTTTCTAATTCTTTTTTCTTTCATCCTTAGTACCCCCTATTGGGTATTGGCCGCATGGATTTTATACAGTCTATGGACTTTAGCGACATCCCTACAGACAAGAGTCAA
>NC_134777.1:20774635-20779635 GCF_046742065.1 Oratosquilla oratoria | reverse complement strand
ACGCACACAATGCTCACACACATGCGCACGCACACACACACATGCTCACACACATACGCACGCACATACACACACATGCTCACACACATGCGCACGCACACACAATCACACACACACACACACACACACACACACACACACACACACACACACACACACACACACACACACACACATACACACACACGTGTCCAACGCTAAATGTTCCTCCCATACTCAAGGAATTTGATTATATCATCGCATCGACGGAAAACTTTCTTCCTCCCGTGACAATTGCACGAGTATGTTCATAAATGTAACGTTATTTCAGTGTTTTCACCGTATAGGCACAGACGCTGAAAGTTTTATGCAGTCAGTGCGTTAACAACTTTAGTTACACCTTACGGATCAGGGTTACACATCTGGAGACCAATCTCCGTTCACAGAAATTTGCAGATATTTATTTTACTTCCACTATCACTCGTTTCTGATTTACTGTTCTATGTCTCCTTGTGTTCGAAGCGATATTGGAACGAGGCGCTGGTTACCGATTATCATATTAAGGGTTGTGGAGTTTATATGATTTTAGACTTCTTATGAGAGATTTCTAGACCAGTATGTCCGTCTCTGGGGTTCTAAGATTAGCTCTCCAATTGATCACGAGCGTAGCATGTGAAGTGACAATGATACAGTGGATAATACTATATACAAACCGACAGGTAACAGAGGAAGTTGGCGGCCATTCCAGTATGCAATCAAGTAAACAGCACATGTATTGACAAGAAGATGGACAGGTAGACAGGCAGATGATCAGAATCTGAATATGACAGTAAACAGCACACATATTAACGCGAGCATGCGGTGAAATACGCCTAATATACACGAGTGAGCGGACCAACATATTGATGGACAAGGTGTTATTTAGTACGATGAAGTATATCTGATGTGGAGACTCGCACAGAACATTTCTTAACAAAAAAGTACTTGAGAGGTAGATGGACGAAATGACGATCTGGAATGATCATTGGGTTAGGAATAGTATGCATACGTGCACACAGAGTATCAAGTTTATAGACTAGGATATTAATTCATGATAAATATGACTGGAAGCCTATAGTTTACGTCCATCAAATATGCCAGTGCTCCGCATTACTACACGACAATGGCTGTAGAATAAGCAACACAATTCCCAGACATCTTCTCGTCCCTCTTAGGCTTTCCACGTAAAGGAAATTAATAATACAAATGCACAGCAGGGAGGTACAGGCACAAGTACTCGTCTGTGTTGGAAACGCTTGAAGGCAGAAACGGAAGAACAATTGTAAAACAAGAAGGACGGGCGTGTAGACTGACTGAAGGATGGACAGGGTGAGAAAAATGCAGACAGCTCGATAGACAGGATGATTGTCAGGTATGACTACATTGCCACGCACCGGCGCTCCAAGTGATGAACCCAACGAGCTCCCCGGCGGCGCTGCCTCGAACTCGAAGTACCTTCGACATCGCGTCACGATACTGTTGATGTACACAAACCCGGTAATAGGAGGCTACTACCACTGAGTATACTATTACTATCGCGTGCAATAAACTTCTTAAAAGCATATTACAGCCTCTCCAAGAAGCAAGACTACGTATAAAGAGTATTAGCACGTCTTGTCAACCAACAGCGTGAACAATTTGCTGTAATAGGGAAAATAACCTATTATGTATTGTAAAACTATAATGTAGAGACCTGGTACTGTACACAACTCAGTTCTTCCTCTGGCAATATACTGTCAAATACTGTCAATGGACTAAACTGCATGGGATATAATCTAGCTCTTTTAAGGTGGTCAATATTGCACACAGTGTAGCTCAACCATTCTTAGCAACATTGTGTACGATAAATGTTTGTTGATATTGTTTTCCTAGTTTAGACAAGAATTCTACTTACTCAGAATTGTGAGATTATAAAGAGTTGCCTTTATCTTGTTTATTTATCTATTCGTTTATATGTTTGTGTATTTGTTTAATCTATTTCTTTCATTATTTTTTATCTATTTTGTTTATTTAATTTATGTCATATATTTCATTCATTCTATTTATTAAATTCATCTAATCATTTATTTATCCATTTAATTTAATTTTCTGTTTATATATAGATATACATATACATGTACACACCCACACCCACACCCACCCACCCACACCCACACCCACACCCACACCCACACCCACCCACCCACACCCACACACATGTATATATATATATATATATATATATATATATATATATATATAATATATATATATATATATATATATATATATATATATTTATTTATCAATTAATTCATTTATTCATTTATTTATTGGCACTATTATGTAAAGGTGGGCAACAGTCATGTGACACGTTAAACTAGGTAATTTAACGTGTAATTACTCTACGGATCACGCCGATTTGCACCCCGAACGATGTGGAGGGAAGAGGGATGACCCTTCATCCACGAGGTGCTAGGATGGGAGGGACGATGAATGTGCTCTAGATAGGTGTGGGATGGATGTGGGTTGGCCGTATACTTTGACGCGCCCACGCCCCTTATAAGGGGGGAAAGGTACATTGGTATGTGTGCATGTGTGTCTGTATATATTTATGTATGTATGTATGTATGCATGCATGTATACATGCATGCATGTATGTCTGTACTTATGTATGCACGTATGTATGTATGTATGTATGCATGCACGCATGTATGCACGTATGTATGCATGTATGTATGTATGTATGTATGTATGCATGTATGTGTGTATGCATGTATGTATGTATATATGCATGTATGTATCCATGAATATGTGTATGTATGTATGTATGCATGTATGTATGTATGTATGTATGTGTGTATGTATGTGTGTATGTATGTATGTATGTATGCATGTATGTGTGTATGCATGTATGTATGTATGTATGCATGTATGTATGTATGTATGTATGTGTGTATGCATGTATGTATGTATGTATGTATGTATGTATGTACGTACGTATGTATGTACGTATGTATGTGTGTGAATCACAATCAGATAAGGTCACATGCGGATCTATATTCAGTGAAAATTACAAAGAAAAATTGTGAAACACTCTATTTACAGACTTTATTGAATACAACGGATTTGTATTCGTATGAATATTATCAGTCATAATATAGGAACTACTATGAAATAGTAAAAGTTTTCCATTATAAATCCAAAAGTCCTATGGTGATTTGTTACTTTAGACATATCTATTACTATTATTTACCCGCGACCCCGAGGAAGCCTGCAACGATCACCACTTTCTTCCATAAATCCCTCATTTTCATTCATTTGTATACATTCATACACACACACACACGCACGCACGCACACACACACACACACACACACACACACACACACACACACACACACACACACACACACACACACACACACACACACACACACACACACACATATATATATATATATATATATATATATATATATATATATATATATATATATATATATATATATATATATATATATATATTATATGAATTAATTAATTTATTCATTTATCTATTTGATTTATTTATCATTTGTTTATTTATTTACTTATTGTTCTCATGACTATATTGTGCGTAAGGGCAAAAATAAAGAAAACATCCTTCGTATTTTTTGGTATGATTTGAGCAAATGGGACATTATGATGTCTAGGTTAAAAGATTAGAAATACAAAAATGTGATTGATGGCGCAGCTTTACTATGAGTGCCAGGGCTGATAACAATCACTGGTAACCATTGGATTTTAACCCAAATTCACGTAGTGTGAGGAGAGATAGAAACCAACGCAACACAGCACCACATTAAAATGTAACGAGTTTGAGTGAATTATATCAAGTTACAAAAAAAATACTTCTGATTGGCTTGAAAGATTGACGTCATCAGAGGTGACAATAGGTCAAGAGATATTCATTATTACATAAAACAAAATTAAATCTATTCAAACCCCGTCCATGTGTTCATGTACTACTAATAATTCCCCCACGTCTCCTTTGGAAGCAGCGTCCAACATCTGTTGACCTGAGGCGGCGAAGAGGCAGGTCATCAAATCATCGTGTTGCCACCCTAACGAGTTTTTATTAACTAGAGTTGGGTATCTCTTGGCGTTGATTTGCATGTTAATCGTCTTGATCCAGATTTCCTTTTGTGTTCGCCATTTGCCACTGAGTCTAATACCTTGAACGATTTGTTCTCGCGTTTAACTCGATTATTTTCTATTATTTCATTTTCTATGTATTTTACGAAGTAAATGACGTGTGATATTTTCTCTACGGCAACTCTGCGAAATATGATTTTGTAAAGAAAATGTAACGCGAGGTGAAGCTTCCTTCCAACAAAATGTATCCCACTCACTTCTATAAAACTTTTTCTTTTTCAATATTTATGTTCTCACATGGATTCCCCTTTGTACTTGTGCCACACACAATCTCTTACTGGCTTATACTAACGCTAAAGGTCAGGGGTTCATCATAGATTTGACGTAGGACGCCTGGCGTCTAACGAAAGAAGAAAAAAGAAAAAAAGAAAAAAGAAAAAAGAAGAAGAAGAAAAAGAAGAAAAAAAAGAGGAAAAAGAAAAAAAGAGGAAAAAGAAAAAGAAAAAAAAGAAGAAAGAAAAAGAGAAAAAAGAAAAAGAGAAAAAAGAAAGAGAGAAAAAAGAAAGAGAGAAAAAAGAAAGAGAGAAAAAAGAAAGAGGAAGAAGAAGAAGAAGAGGAAGAGGAAGAAGAAGAAGAAGAAGAAGAAGAAGAAGAAGAAGAATAAGAAGAAGAAGAAGAAGAAGAAGAAGAAGAAGAAGAAGAAGAAGAAGAAGAAGAAGAAGAAGAAGAAGAAGAAGAAGAAGAAGAAGAAGAAGAAGAAGAAGAAAGAAGAAGAAGAAGAAGAAGAAGAAGAAGAAGAAGAAGAAGAAGAAGAAGAAGAAGAAGAAGAAGAAGAAGAAGAAGAAGAAGAAGAAGAAGAAGAAGA
>NC_134777.1:20764635-20767135 GCF_046742065.1 Oratosquilla oratoria | reverse complement strand
CATAGAGAAAACCCAATTGATGAGGAGTTACAAAATTTCTTTGAAAAATGTAGGGAGAAATGAAAAGTGAGGAAACAGAAATGATTTTGCATTGTATGGAAAATATATGTTTTGGAAGGAAGAGGATATGTACAGAGGAAGCACATACCCTGATGCAGAACGGTGGAAAGTGGCGGAAGGCATGCATGAGAAAGCAGAGAGTGTACAATGTGTCAAAGAAGGCGAAGGGGCTGCTTTGTGATTGTGGTAGTAGTGGTAGTGCTTGTGGTGGTAACTGTGGTGATTGCGGTGGTGGTGTTGGTGGTGGTTGTGGTGGTAGTTGTTGTGGTGGTTGTGGTGATGGTTGTGGAGGTAATTGTGGTGGTTGCGGTGGTAATTGTGGTGGTTGGGTTGGTGGCTGCGATGGTGATGGTGGTTGTGGTGGATGTGTTGGTGGTGGTTGTATTGGTGGTTGTGGTGGTTGTGGTGGCTGTGGTGGTGGTTTTGGTGGTGGTGATTGTGGAGGTGGTGGTGGTTGTGGTGGTGGTGGTTGTGGTGGTGGTGGTTGTGGTGGTGGTTGTGGTGGTGGTTGTGGTGGTAGCGGTTGTGGTGGTGGTGTTTGTGGTGGTAGCGGTTGTGGTGGTGGTTGTGGTGGTGGTTGTGGTTGTTGTGGTGGTTGTGGTGGTTGTGGTGGTTGTGGTGGTTGTGTTGTTTGTGGTGGTGGTTGTGGTGGTGGTGGTGGTGGTTGTGGTGGTTGTGGTGGTTGTGGTAGTTGTGGTGGTTGTGGTGGTGGTGGTTGTGGTGGTGGTGGTTGTGGTGATGGTGGTTGTGGTGGTGGTGGTTGTGGTGGTGGTGGTTGTGGTGGTGGTGGTGGTGGTGGTTGTGGTTGTGGTGGTTGTGGTGGTGGTGGTTGTGGTGGTTTGTGGTGGTGGTTGTGGTGGTGGTGGTTGTGGTGGTGGTAGTTGTAGTGGTAGCGGTTGTAGTTGTGGCGGTTGTGATGGTCATGGTGGTTGTGGTGATAACAGCAATTACAATATCAACAATTACAATGATAACTATTAAAATAAATAATAACAGCATTTACAATGCTGACAGCATCTACAATGCTGACAGCATCTACAATGATGATAGCAACTACAATTCTGACAGCATCTACAATGATGATAGCAACTACAATGCTGACAGCAGCTACAATGTTGACAGCAACTACAATGATGACGGCAACTACAAAGATGACAACAACTACAATGATGACAACTACAATAATAACTACAATGATGACAACAGCTACAATGATGACAACAATTACAATGATAACAATTATAATGATGATAACAATTACAATGATAACAATTACAATGATAAAAATACAATGATAACGATTATAATGATAACAATTACAATGATAACAATTACGATGAAAACACGATGAAAACAATAACGATTATAACAATTACTATGATAACAATTACTTTCATATAGATTACGACGATAACAATTAAAATTATAACAACTAAGATGATAACAATGACAATTATAACAATTATAATAACATTGTCATTATCATCAATATCGTGGTGGTGGAGGTGGAGGTGGAGGTGGAGGTAGTGGAGGTGGAGGTGGAGGCGGATGTGGTGATGGTGATGGTGATGGTGGTGGTGGTGGTGATGGTGGTGGTGATGGTGGTGATGGTGGTGATGGTGGTGATGGTGGTGGTGGTGATGATGATGATGATGATGATGATGATGATGATGATGATGATGATGATGATGATGATGATGATGATGATGATGATGATGATGATGATGATGATGATGATGATGATGATGATGATGACGATGACGATGGCGATGATGATGATATGAACCTTAATGATAAAGATAATATTTATAGTAATGATAATTCGTTTCACAGAGCTTCACGGATTTGAGTCCCGTAGCAGTTGTATTGGTATGGATGCTTTCCTATGTTACTGAATGGTAGGATACTCGTAAAGAGTAATCACCAGTTTTAAGTTTTCTTGATATGAATATTTGGAGGAAAAATAGAATTCATAGATACATAGATATTGGAGCCCGTTCAAAGACCGAGTGTCAACCCTCTGAGGCCTCACCTTTAGATGGAGGCGAAAATGTTGAGAGATTTAGAAGGAAAATTTTGACATTTCTCTAAAGGATTCCAATTTGTAGAGAACTTCATCCTCATTTGTACTGTATACTCTATAAGTGTATATACAAAAATGCATGTGTACATGGATATAACATGAGCGCATATGCACATATACAACTCTAAATTCATTTTTGTACCAGTGATCATCTGTTTGTATACCAGAAGGCACCTTGTAGACGATTTTTTTTTTTCAAAGAATTGTCCCGGTCTTTAGGGAGTCCCAGCCTGCAGTAGAGACGAAGGAAGGGAAGATAACATTATCCGGAATGGGAAAAGAGTAATACAGTGCATAATGGGGGAGGGAAATGTATTAACGGAAGGTAATAAGCGAAATGAGTGCGAGGGAGGACGC
>NC_134777.1:20747135-20754635 GCF_046742065.1 Oratosquilla oratoria | reverse complement strand
AGAGAGAGAGAGAGAGAGAGAGAGAGAGAGAGAGAGAGAGAGAGAGAGAGAGAGAGAGAGAGAGAGAGAGGCAAAGAGAGGCAAAGAGAGGCAAAGAGAGGCAAAGAGAGGCAAAGATAGGCGAAGAGAGAGAGAAAGAGAGAGAGAAAGAGGCAAAAAGAGGGAGAAAGAGAGGGAGAAAGAGAGGGAGAGCGAGGGAGAGCGAGGGAGTGTGATGGAGAGCGAGGGAGAGCAAGAGAGAGCGAGGGAGAGCAAGAGAGAGCGAGGGAGAGCAAGAGAGAGCGAGGGAGAGCGAGGGAGAGCGAGGGAGAGTGAGGGAGAGCGAGGAAGAGCGAGGGAGAGAGGCAGAGAGGGAGAGAAAGAAAAGAAAAAGAAAGAAAAAGAAATCGGGAAAAGAAAGAAAAAAGAAAAAGAAAGAAAAACGGAAGAAAGAATAATAAAACAAAAACGAAAAAGAGTAGATCATGCAACTACTGAATTGAACGACATATAGCAGACACTGACAATTCACGAATAGTCAAGTCCAAGACTGACTGATAAACGGGAAAAGGAAGAAAGTAAATGACGGGATGAACTATGGAGAAAGGAAACAATAAGAACGAAGAAGTCGAACCTCAAGGCAGCTGGCATCAAAGACGACGACGAACATCACAGGAAATGCGTTCTTTGACTTCGATTGGATTCGTACCTCAAACTGTGAAACAGAATTGCGTCGAACTATAGAAAATGTATATCACTCCATACAAAAGTCTGAACATCTAATCTGGAGTCACGAAGAACGAAGAATAAGGTCTTAAAGCATAGAAATTTCGTCTTAGTGAACACGGAGTGTTATGTACGTACAAAGGTTATACGTGGTTAGTTCCTCAGAAAGATCGGACAGCGAACTCGCGAACTCAGAACGATAAGGGAGCTTCGTACAAAGGACGAGTTCGGCAAAGAGGAAGACCCCAACCCTAAGGGCGAACTCAGACAAAGGGAATGGGTCCTCGCAACATTCACGACAGCAGCAATGAAGCTTCCTCTATTGGTTGCGGGATCTGTGTATGCTCTATGTGTGTACTATGTATGTGTGTATGCTATGTGTACGTATACGTGTGTGTGTGTGTGTGTGTGTGTGTGTGTGTGTGTGTGTGTGTGTGTGTGTGTGTGTGTGTGTGTGTGTGTGTGTGTGTGTGTGAACAAGCATTTGCATGTTTGTATTTCCATTGAAATATTCGAGTTTGTGAGCAAATAATGTATGTACATATAACAAACACGCGAGCATGAATGATATGTTTAAAACCGTTTAGTTCTCCCTTTATCCTAACAAGTTAAGAACAATGTAGTCCTTTCTACTAGCAAAAAAACCATCATCATCGCGGCCTCACCATAATCATTATCACCTTTATCATCATCGTCCCTATCATTATCATCTTCCGGTCAGCACAAAGATACAATACTCGAAGTCATCCTTGCGCGCAAAAAATTCGAAGAGAACCGGAAGTGGGGGCGAAGAGACACGGGCCGAGGACGGAGGACCGACTCAGAAGAGTCTGCCATCATGACGTGGTAGAATGACGAGGCACCACGTTCTATCACGTAAACAACACGTCATCAATGGTGCCACAACCGGAATTCAAATGAAGCTGTAGCTGCTGAGGCCAAAGTCATTCCCCACCAGTTGTTGTCTTATAAGATGATGAAATATATTCTGGTCTTCATTGGCTAAACGACTTCATCAGGATGAACAAGACAAGAGCGTGATGTAGTCACACATTTTGATTTAATATAACGGTTGTTTGCGTGAAAAAGAAAAAAGATGACGGAAGGGATATGTAAGAATGCGCAAGCACGCACGCACGCACACACATACACACACACACACACACACACACACACACACACACACACACACACACACACACACACACACACACACACACACACACACACACACACACACAAATGGGTTAGAGTACATTTTTATCTTGAGTAAGCTATTTATGATCGCGTCTCCTGAAGCTGATCGGAATTCATAGCACGTTTTCTTACTGCGGATATTCATTATCATGAAGGGGACTGAGTAGAGGGATGACCTTACATTGTCTCGCTTCCGAAGATTCTCGGGTAAGGAATCCAGATCTGGGGAAGCAAGAAAAACTAAATGATGGTCTCTTATACATTTCAGCGTTTATGTCCTCGACTGGATGTAAAGGAGCGTTTCCTGAACCCTGAAGGTGAAGCTAATACGTATACAAATGTACAAATGTACAGGTATAGACAAAGACAAAATCGTGTAAAAACCTATCCTAACACACACGCACGTGTATGTACACACACACGCACACACACACACACACACACACACACACACACACACACACACACACTAATATATATATATATATATATATATATATATATATATATATATTAGTGAATTTAGGGAGCAGGTTTTCATCAAGACATTTTCTATGGAAAATCACAGCATACTCAGCGTTTGTGATCTTTTTCTTAACACTTTCAATTCTTGTATTTATAAGCATGTATGTATTTTAGAAAATAAAATTTACCAGAAGATGCCTAAAGTATAGGCAAAACGTCGTTAAGTTCTAGTTTTTATTTTCACAATGGACTCCATCGGAAATATTATTTACCATTTACCAAGTTCTAAGAAGAGAATAATTAGAAAAAATCGAGTGTTAAGAAAAAGATCACGAACGCTGAGTATACGGCGATATTTAATAGAAAAAAAATATATATATATATATATATATGTGTGTGTGTGTGTGTGTGTGTGTGTGTGTGTGTGTGTGTGTGTGTGTGTGTGTGTGTGTGTGTGTGTGTGTGTGTGTGTGTGTGTGTGTGTGTGTGTGTGTACAGGTTTAGAGTTACCTTTTCCTAAATTCCTAATTCCTACCTCCCACGAGTTTTAGTCTACAAAACCTACTACTACAAATAATCACCTTGTCCCCCGATCCAATAGGAGAGGAAGGAGACCTCGAAAGGAGAATGGGAAGAATACCCAGGATAAGAAAGAATGTAGAGATGATGGGGAGCAAGGATACAACGATAACTGCCATGATGGAGTTAACTTGAACAAGAGAAGGAAATGATATAGAAAGCAAAAGTTTACAAAGTGCGAAGAGGAGGAAGGATGGAGAGGAGCCAAAGGAAAAGGAAAGAAGAAGCATGGAGTGGGAAGAATTGTTGTTGTTGTTATATCCTTGTAGACAATCACGTCGTTACCATGGGCTACTTTAGATTTAATATGTTGATTTAATTAGTCGGGGTCGAGGAAGAAAAAAAGTAAAGGAAGAAGGAAAGAGGGAACAAGAGCATGAGAAGAAGGAGAAATAGAATATTTTTGAACATGTTGAGAAAAGAAAGTAAGAAAATAAAAGGTTTTGGAGGAGGATGTTTGAAAAATAAGGAAAAGACAAAGCTGGAAGAAATGAAGTAAATGTGACCAGGTGAAGAAAGTTAGATAGGAAAAAACACAAGAAGCAAGATGTGGATGAAAATAAATCAGTATTCCTAAAGTATTCTGGAAGTAGATGTGAAGGTATACAAGAAGAAAGCAAGCAAAGGAATAGACAGATGGTGAGAAAGGAATGAACCGGGAAGTACTAGAAAGCCAAGTGAAGGAACCACTTTAGAATGAGGTGGCACTGTCTTCCAAGAAGAAGTCTTAGCACTTGAACTGAGTAAATGGATGAAATCGTTCCGCGCGAATTCGTCGAAGACCCGCCAGTTCGTAGAAGACCCGCCAGTTCGTAGAAGACCCGCGAGTTCGTAGAAGACAAGCGAGTTCGTAGAAGACAAGCGAGTTCGTAGAAGACCCGCCAGTTCGCAGAAGACTCGCGAGTTCGTAGAAGACCCGCCAGTTCGTAGAAGACCCGCCAGTTCGTAGAAGACCCGCCAGTTCGTAGAAGACCCGCCAGTTCGTAGAAGACCCGCCGGTTCGTAGAAGACTCGCGAGTTTGTAGAAGACCCACCAGTTCGTAGAAGTACCGCCAGTTCGTAGATGAACCGCCAGTTCGTAGAAGACCCGAGAGTTCGTAGAAGACCCGCGAGTTCGTAGAAGACCCGCCAGTTCGTAGAAGAACCGCCAGGTGCCATCCTTCTATTGAATACAATCACTTGTTGATGGAGTTAACAGAGATCAAACATCATGTCAAGGGAGAAAAGATTAACAGGGGACTAAGAGTCAGCGGTGAGAATGTTTAGGGTGATCAGAATGTTTAGAGACCAAACGTTAGTTAGAGAAAAGGGATAGAATATGAATACATGAATGAATAAAGTAGGTAAATCGATGAATAATAGGTAATAATAGTAATGGTAATAATTATAATAGTAGTAGTAATGATAATAATAATAGTAATGATAATAATGATGATGCCGATGACGACGATGACGATGACGACGACGATGACGACGACGAAGAGGTCGACGAAGATGTCGACGAAGATGTCGACTCGACGAAGATGTCGACGACGACGATGACGACGACGATGATGACGACGATGATGATGATTATTGGAGAGGAGGCATAGGGAGGTAGGGAGGGAGGGAGAAGTGGGGAGGTAAGAAAGAAGAAGAAAGGGTGGCGAAGATTAGCAAGTCGGTGGTATGAAGTAAGATAGGCAAGAAAATAAACAAAATAAAATCGCAAGAATTTAGTGAAATTGCGATACCGTTTACAAGGGAAACACTGGAGACAAAAAGGACGAAGGGAGTAGGAGTGGAAATTTAGGAGTACATAAAGAAGAGAAAAAAGGGAGAAAGAGAATTGAAAGGAAGAAAAATTATTAGTACAAAGAACGAGGAACCAGGGGGTTATGTAATATCAAATATTCTTCTACGGAGGATGTTAGATTTACTTGATTAGATTATTTGAGTAGTATTCTGGTGGTCATAACCATCACTTCTGTCCTTGTGGACAACATCGTATCGACGAGCTGGTGTCATGGAAGAGGTAATAGAGGAAATCTAAGGAGGGAGAGTATTTTTTTTTTTTTTTTTTTTTTTGAGACAAGTCCCTAGTCAGAAAATAATGATGTGTGTCTCCGGTTCCCAAAACACTGACTGTATAAAACTTCCACACTCAATACCCAATATGGGAAGAGAAGAGGTAAAGGAAGGAGGGAGGAAAGAACCAAAGAAGTATAAAGAATATAGGACACATTTTCAGACATTACGGGAAAAAGAATGGAGGAATCCTTACAAGATTGAAATGGAGGACAAGAAAGTTCAGGCAGATCTGGAAGAGGAGGAGGAGGAGGAGGAGGAGGAGGAAGAGGAGGAATAGGAGGAGGAGGAGGAAGAGAGAGCCGAGTGAGGGACAGAAAGTGGGGAGCCATTGCAATAAGAAAACGAAAACCAAGTGGCATAGAGTGAGGGGAAGATGAAGTATTACTGGTGGATGAGCAAATGTCGTAACTTTTCTTGTGGCTTCATGCCTATAGAGGTGTAATGAATTGTATGGCACTTTCGTCGTGTGTCTATAAACAAAGATAATGATATGATTTAACGTCACAAACTCCCCCCTATCGGAAGGCTAGGACGGTGCCCCTCACAGAGGGCTTTGTAGCGTGGAATTTAATGAACTATACCCTAGGTTAAACTTCGCTGGTGGCAGGATTCAAACCACCATCCCCTCGACCTTCGCCGTAAGTAACGACGCCCTAACCCGCTCAGCCAGCGAGATTCCTAAACAATAATACCCTGATAAAATCCGACTATCGGTGATTTCAAGATGGCCCAAAGAACAAGCCCAAAGTATAAAAAGAATAATGCAAATAAATAAATGAATAAATAAAATTAAAATATAAATATAGAAACGAAAAAGTAAATTAATACGTGAATGAATAGATAGATAAACAAGTCAATAAATACATAAATAAATGAATAAATACATAAACAAGTAAATGAATAAATATACATATAGATATGTACATGAATAAATATATGAATAAATGAATTAATCAACAAGTGAATAAATGAATGAATAAATGAATAAATTGATAAGCAAGTAAATATATAGATAAATAAATAATCAAGTGAATAAGCAAAAAAATAAACAAATAGATAAATCAATAAAGATATATGAATAAACAAATAAATTCAAATAAATAGACAAATAGATAAATAATAATAGTAATAGTAATAATATTAAACAGTAATACTATTAAAAACGATGATAATAATAATTGAATAAACAAATTAAAATAAAACGAAGGAGGGTACGTTACAGCACACGAAATCGGAGACAGAGTGAGAGAAATTGTTAGAAAGAAGAGTGCAAGGCAAGTTTCTTGGTGGACATATAGTAGCGAGGGAAACGTGGCAAGGAAGTGTGGGAAGAGGCAGAGGCGAAGAAAACGGCGAGACACTAGAGAAGACTAGAAACTTTCATGCGAAGGGGGAGGGGTGACATAGATTGGACGACCGATAGGAAAATGAAGGATGGAGCTGGGGGGGAAATGCAGGGACGAGGGGAAGAGGGGGGTGGTAAGAACAAGGGAAGATGAAGGAAGGGGAGGGGAGGGGGAGAAGGGGAGGGAACGAGATTAGAGAGGAAGGAAGGGGATAGGAGGAGAGGATACGGGGGAGGTAGGGGAGGGGAGAGGAAGTGAGGGAAGGGGAAGTGAGAGGAGGGGGGGAAGGAAAGGGAAGGGATGGGAGAGTGAGGGGAAGGGAAGGGAAGTGGAGAGAAGAGAGAGGAAGAGGGGAGGGGAGGGGAGGGGAAAAGGGGGAAGGGGAAGGGAAAGGATAGGGGCGGGGGGAATTGGAGAGGAGGGATGGGGATAGGAGGAGGGGGGTAAGGGAAGTGGGGAGAGGAGGGAAGGTTTGGGGAGGGGAGGGGAGGGGGGTTGGAGAGAAGGGAAGGGAGATAGGAGGAGAGGTGTGCTTAAGGTAATAGAGGAGAAGAAAAGGAAGGGAAGGAGAAGGGAAAGGAATGGAAATGAGAAAAGAGAAGAAAAGGGAGAAAGGGGAAAGATACGAACGAAGATAGGGAACGGAAAAGTTACTATGGCGAAAAAGTGAGAATAAGCATAGAACCCGGACGGGGGAGGAAGGACAAAAGGCGCGTCACAGACCATCGAAAGTCGAAACTATGAAAGAAATTGGCAAACATGGAAAGAAAAAGTGGAAAAAAAACGGACGCGCAAAAATGGGGGAAAATATGGAAGAGAGAAATAGGGGGAAATGAGGATAAATTCAAGGTGAGAGATAGAAAGAGGAAGTAGATGGAGGAGGGGAGAAATTGGGGGAAGGGAGGAGATGATGGAGGAGGAGGTGGAGGTGGAGGTGGAGTAGGAGGTGGAGGTGGAGAGACCGCAGGTGGTAACCAGGGCGGATGTCCACGGGTCGACCTGCGGAATCAGCTATTAGAAAGGGAGGAAGGGAGGGAGGAAGGGAGGAAGGGAGGAAGGGAGGAAGGGAGGAAGGGAGGAAGGGAGGAAGGGAGGAAGGGAGGAAGGGAGGAAGGTAGGAAGGAAGGGAGGGAAGAAG
>NC_134777.1:20737135-20742135 GCF_046742065.1 Oratosquilla oratoria | reverse complement strand
AATATATTCAAAGCTTAACAAAAATAGATAAATTTGCATAATTCTTAAACAAATATATCTTTCATCATTGCATTAACACAACTTTTTGTACAAAAAAAATGGTATATAGAAACATGTAATGCTTTACAAAATAATATGAATTTATATAATTCTCGTATATCTTGGATCAGGCTTGAGTATCGGCAGTCGTACGCAAGGTCTATATATGGACCTTGGTCGTACGTTCATTCCAGGTCTCATTTATGTATGCCTCGAGAGTGTTTATTTGCCCAGCGCGGGAGGAACGATAAGACAGCAAGTGCTTCTGGCGATAAGGAGCCCCGTGGAATCATTACTTCCATTTACGCCCGGACCACCAGCGAGGGATGTTTGCCCCTACGGTTGGAGGGACGGGCCTGTGATGAGATGTTGGTTCTCAGGGGCCGAGAAGTTCTTGGCGAAACATATGTTGGTTCTCGATGGTGTAAGAGAAGTCCCCGAAGAGATGTTGGGTCTCAGGGTGTGTGGGGAGGGAAGAGGTGCGTGTGTGTGAGGGGGGTTAAGTTAGTATGAGATGTTGGGTCTTCAGCGGAGACAGAATGGGACTGTGGTGAGATGTTGTCCCTAACGTTGTGGAACGTAGTGTCTACGAAGAGGTGAGGGGAAATGGGGAAGGGGTGGAAGGGTAAGGGAGAGGGGAGAAGTGGGCCTGGTTGGTGCGTGATAGGACGTGATAGAGCAGGGATGGAGTGACAGGGCGTTGGAATAATGCATGGTGGGTTGAGCAACTGGCGTGTGTGAAACGGGAAGTAGCGAACGAGCTAAGCAACACTTGAGGCCCTTGTCATGTAACAGAGCGCTTTCAGAACTAACTTGAAGTTCCCAGTCTCTGTGGTGGGCCACTCAACAGACACCTCCCTGGTTAACATGATATTATTCTATACAATTCAAAGATCTTCAAAGAAGCGAACGGCTTAAGGAACTTGTTTTGTTAGCGCTTCTATCGTTGGGGATGATATAGATGTAGGACAGGAGATTCTTTAAAGAAGGAGGCAGAACGTAGTGTTACGAAATGTAAATAATCAGCTATTTTTGTGAGTGGAAACTAGTCCCAATCATATGAAAATACTGAGTACCTTGGGTCGATGTGATTTGATTAAAATACCTAAAATATCGACTACATAAAAAAAGCAGTCAGTACACTGTATGAATAGGATGCCTTTATTGCAGTGGCGTGCCTAATAGATATTGCTCTGGTTAAATCCAAGCAATTTATTTAGTTTACGTGTGGTCAGCGAAGCAAAGCGTAGCGAAAATAAAGCTGAAAGACAAGGAGAGAAAAGTGTTAAGCCGGGATCGACTTCGATCCTTTAGTCCAAGAAAGGTTATCATCAGCTCAGTGCTGTCATCTGGTGACGATCAAAATAAAACAAAGCTAAATAGAAAAATTAATTAATAAACAGATAAAACTCACGTGGCATGGAAAACGTTAAACCAACACAGATTGTATTCATAATCCCCAAAATCAATCTCGATCAATAAAAAAAAAATTCAATATTGGCTCTGACCCTGATCTGAATAAAATAGATCAGCATTTGCTATAATAGCATTAATACTAGGAATTCTCATCTATCTTTTTCTTTGGACCATCAGGTTTCAAACGTGGCACTAAAATCCGGAAACTAGAAGTAGTTAGTGGACGCCTGATGACTTTATTCAATCTAGGATTCGTCTAAAGGAAGGTAAATATCAGCAACACAAAAGTATGAGGCACACAAGAACTCCTGGTCTATACAGTGCTGAGAGGGTGAAGACATGCCCTATTCAATATTGATCCCGTTTTCTTCCTCTCGTATTCTTCTCCATCAGCCTTCACTCAGACTTTCTCTTTCTCAGCATAGTTATCATCTGTAATCTCATTCTTCTCTGTACTCCCCACCTGCCTATTTTCTATTCAGTTATTTTTTAAACCCCATTACTTGAATTATTTTCAACTTGGATATCCTACATCATTATCCATCTCCTCTGACATGATCACTTGCTTTATCAATGGTTGTACTGTCCCAAATAGCTTCTTTGACAAGGCGTATGTATTTACAAGATTGATGTCTGACAATCGTTATACCATTTTTAACTCCAGGAAGATTAATATTTCAAAATGGTTAAGGAGAAATGATCACTCCAATTCTGAACTCGTCTAATTACTGTATTCCAAACTTTCTTGATTCGTAGATAGAAAACACACATAATACAACCTTATTCGACATACTTTCAGTGTCAGGGTATGATCAGGAAATTAAATTTAATTATAAACACACACACACACACACACACACACACACACACACACACACACACACACACACACACACACACACACGCACGCACGCACACAAACACACACACACACACGCATATATACAAACACATAGCACACGCATATATACAAACACATAGCACACGCGCACACACACACACACACACACACACACACACACACACACACACACACACACACACACACACACACACACACACACACACACACACACACACACACACACACACGGTGACACAGTTGGTAGAGCGCTGAACTGGGATGTAGAAGTGCTCCCAGTACCCAGTTCGAATCCTGCCCAGGGCCGAAATTATTTCGGTATCGCTGTGCCTCGGGTCGTTACTCTGACTCTCGTGGGCGGGGAGTTGGGGGTGTGTGTGTGTGCAAGGTCATAGCATTACCCATAGATCGGACCTACGAGCTCTGAGCTCTCTTCCAGGAGGGAAATAGCTGTCGTTCACGAGTCCAACACGTGATCCAAAGACCAAGTGAATACACACACACACACACACGCACACACACACACACACATATATATATATATATATATATATATATATATATATATACATATATGTATATATTTGTAGGTATATATCTATTAATGTACTTTATATGTATTTGGTTCACCTCCAACTACCCAATAAATTTCAGTTTGTCATTTTTTTGTCCGTACTCTTCTGTACTTTTTAGTCTCTTTTTGTCTCTCTAGCACCTAACTCATTCCCTTCCGTATTCCCTTCTTCTTTTCCTCTAATTCACTCCTCATTTCTAGTCCCTTATACATCACTGTTTCCCCTACTCACACCTACCTCTTTCCCTAAATTAACAGTCCCTAACACATTTCCCTTGGATCTATTCGTGCTCCCTTTCATCTCCACAGTTCCCCCCGAGTTTCTATCTTTATTGCTTTGTATTCCCCTTCCTGCTCTTATCATTTATCCCTTTTCTTAACTTACGCGTATTTCCCCATCCACTCTTCCACTCCCGTCCGCGTCTTCTCCACCGTTATCCACCCCCCCCCCCCCAAGTCTGCTAGCTTCATCATTGAATCCCCTGGGCTCTTTATTCTCCCATTCCCCTCTTTATATCCCCCCACCTTCCACCATCTTACCCCCAAAACCTCCCCCACCTTCCCCCCCCTCCCCCCATCCACCCGCCCATATCATTGGCCTCTATCCCCTCCTTCACCCCCCAATGTCTGACTGTACTCCGGCCCATCCATCTTGTCCCGCCTTGCCGGGGAGGCAATTCTTACTTTGCATCAGTTCTCCCTAAGTTTCGCGATCCCGACGCAGATCGCGTCAGTAACCCCGGGTATTTCAGTTGTCTGCGGTGAGAGTTCGGGAGGCTCTCATCTGTCTCTTTCTCCAGCAGTCCTCCCCGTCTGTCACCTAGACTCCTGATTTTTTTTTTTTTTTTTTTTTTTTTTTGTCTTTCCCCCCGGCTCACTGTCTTGTTTCGACTTATTCGCCGTGATACATTCCCAGCAGTGAAGTGTCACTGTTAGTCCTGTCCCATTTCTTCTTACATGTTCTGGAGACTTTAGTCTGAAATGTATGTGTAGCTTGTGTGCACATTTGTGTGTGTGTGTGTGTGTGTGTGTGTGTGTGTGTGTGTGTGTGTGTGTTTTCTTTGCCTTTGTCATTTTTCCACTTTATTCTTTATTTCCGTAGTCTTCTTTCGAGATATTCGTTTTCTTTTCAATCTTTCGATTTTTCTCCCTTTCACATCGCTACCATTTATATCTCTTCTACTCGTGATCCATATTCCCCTTTCCTTTATCCCATACCGCCACATTTTACCTACTCTCCCCTCCTCGCTCTCCTCTCTTATTTCTATCCTCTTCATTCCTTTGTTGTTGCTCTTTCTCCTCTTTACCTCCTGTTCTTGCTTTATTCTTACTCTTACTCTTTTCTCATTGATTGTCTTCCTCTTCTTTTGATCTGTTGTCTTCAATCCTGTCTCGTGTTTCCTTATCCTTCGTTTTCTTTATTCAATTCCATCTTTTAGTTCTCTCCATTTTAGCTTTTCGCCATTTCTTACTTTAAACACTAGTTCACACCTCAAACATATGTCTCTCCTATCTTCCCTTCCCTCTACTACACGCTCCTTTTAACCCTCCAGCTGCTCCCTTCATTCTTCCAAAGAGATTTTGAAATATTTACCAAAGTTAAACCCAAACAAATCAACAAGCTCGGGCAATTTATCGTCCAGACTTTTAAGAGAACTTGCTGAAGTAACAGCCTTTTCATTTCTGAAAATACGAAATAAATCACTTTGGAGGGCAAAATCCTTGACTACTATGAGGCTGTTATGATTTGCGTCGGCTTTTAAATAATAGATGGAGGGAAACTTTACCCAAATTGCCAGCTTTCCAGCATCCAGATGGTTCCAGTCCAAGTCATGGAAATCACAGTAAACGACTTTATCTTTTCTTGTGGAAATTAAAACAAATAAAGAACAATTAAACTGGAGGCTATGATTTCCTCTGAATGATAATCTCAATGGCATATTACATAGTCTTAGTAGAGTAATTGTTTTTATCATTTCGACGTCACATGATGTATACTTCAGTCTTGAAAGTATATTCAGAAATATTCCTATACAAAACAAATTGAATGATTAAATGAATGAATGAATGAATGAATGAATGAATGAATGAATGAATGAATGAATCTAT